>NC_137095.1:10010837-10260837 GCF_951640355.1 Cnephaeus nilssonii | reverse complement strand
GCCCGCTGACGCACACCCACCCAGACCCCAGCCCCGCGCCTGTGAAGGGTCAGAAAGGTTCCTGCCGATCTCTCCCCATAGAAGCCCTGACAATGCGGCCTGTGCAGTCCGGACAATGGCATGCCACTCAAAATCCCTCCCTTCAGATGGTCCCTCCCTTTAAAGGAGACAGCCACCGTGAATGAAACACTTTTTTCTTCCCCCCCCCCCCCCCTGGGGACGTCTGACTTGCTTTTATTAACCCAGATACAAAGTGCCACTCAGAGGCCTGGACAGTCGAATCCTTTATTCTCCTAACTAGCGATTCATTCGCCCCTCAAGAATAGTGTTCAGGCTCTGTCGTTTTCTATATTCCTTATTTATTTTACGTTCCCCAGTGCTCCAGGAGGCGTGCTTATGAAAACACTGTCGTGTACGGTAAAGTCTGCCTATTAAAAGGACGTTTTAAACGGTTTCATCTTCACGCGCTTCTGTCACTCAAATTGGAAAACTTGACTCTAGCTCTTTTCCAAGCTGTTAAAGATTAGCTTGATGTAGATAAGACTATTCCCCAAACTCATTATCTGCCTTCCGAATGCACCTTAAGGACTCCTTAATAAAGTCAAGGTTACGTGAAGCGTATTCCACTGGAAATCAGTGAATGACTATTAATAAGTCTGCATTACAGACGTTATTGTATTCCGGCTCTCCCCTTTACAACGGATGGCGCTTTCCTTTTATAGTTTTTGAAACAGTAAGGCTATTTCTTAATTCTGCATAACCCTCAAATCAGTAATAACTGGTTGGGAGCGGCTAGGAAAACGTTTCCACCTGTTTGTAGGTGTTATATAAATATCTTTGACTTCTCTATCACCCCAGGATTAAAATTCCTTCTCCACACCCAACTATTAATCTCCCACACCCATGCATACGTGGGAGTGTGTGTGGGTGCTCGCGCATACACACACACACACACACACACACACACACACACACACACACATATACATATCCATTTCCTAAGTAAGAATATAGAGAGTTCCCATGTGACGATTTTGGTTTTTCACCCCAGTAAAGCAAAATTCCAGTCCATGTCATGATGTAACAGGTGTTTCTCCAGCTCACAGAGATTTAAAGTACAGCGGAGTTGCCATCGCAGTAATTCTTTTGTCACTCCTACCTCTAAGTAACCGGAATGCCTCCCCAATATTATTTTCCAGTGTTCAGTCTTCTACTAAACCTGTACCTTCCTGGGCACCCACAGCAAATATCATGTATTGCATCGTAAGAATCACCTCTTTATTTTACTTTATTTTGTTAATCCTCACCCGAGAATATTTTTCCATTGATTCTTAGAGAGAGTGGAAGGGAGGGGGAGAGACAGAGAGAGAGAAACATTGATGTAAGAGACACACATCAAGTGGTTGCCTCCTGCACATGCCCTGACCGGGGCTGGGTATGAGCTGCAACTGAGGTGTGTGCCCTTGACCAGAATGGAACCCAGGATTCTTCAGTCCAAAGGCCGATGCTCTATCCACTGGGCCAAACTGGATAGGGCCCACTATTTTAATTTTGGACCCAGGGTCTCTCCTCCTGTCTTCACGAGAGTCAAGATCCAGGGTTATTTGGGATTTTTGTAAAAAATGAAACCTACTAATTGTTAATTTATCATAAGCCATCAGTGAGCATCTCTCATAAAGTAAGGTTTTTTTGTAGTGGAATCTTCACATTTGCTTTTACCATGTACAGCAAAGCTGTGAGCAGAGCTTTGAATGCTGCTGACGGGCAAAGCCAGGTTTTCCTCAGTTCAGTTCTAACAAACCTGAGCCATCCTCACATATTTTAGTTGAATCGTTTCTACTGGGATCTTCCAAGCACTGATTTTTCAGGAATAATATTCTTACCTTTTTGATGTAAGTTGGATTAAAATGCAGTGTATGCACATCATCTATATTTATTGATAACTAGTGGCCCGGTGCATGGATTCGTGCACATTCAAAGGAAATTAATTAGAAGGTTGCTGGTGGGGTGGGATTGGGCTAGATGGGCCCTGGAGCCAACCTCCCATGATCCCTCCCGGGCCGGCCGCACCTGGGGCGGGACCACGGCTCAAAGGATGTCTGCAGTCCCCACAGCTCAGTAGTAAACCAGATTTGGGGCTGACAGTGCCTCAGCAACAACATAACCCACGGCCGAAGGTGGAATCACGTGGCCTTGCAAGGAATTGGGCTCCCTCCTCTCTGGTTCTGGGGTGCGTTACCCAAGAACCCGGCACTGCCAAGTCACCGCAGCTCGGCAGCTCATGCATTGAGCGTCTGCCCCTGGTGGTCAGTGCGTGTCATACCTACCAGCCGGTAGGATGGTCAGATGGTCACTTAGCCTTTCATATATATATATATATAGATAGATGCTGACTCAAACCCAAATCACCACGTGTGGACATTTGACCATAGTAACAGTGGTGTGGAGGCCACTGCAATGATGGACATTTCATTGGCTCCTGGGAATTATATCAGATGCATAATGTTGCAAAAACTGCACCTTCACCTGCTTGAATATGCATCAGTGGGTCCTTGTTTCCTGGGCCACACCTTCTCAATAAAGAGACTTACCCACTGCTTGGTGTCATCCTGGTTGCCTGTACTCCACACCCACATTTAAGAAAATTGGGGCCCAGCCAGCATGGCGCAGTGGTTGAACACTGACCTTTGACCCAGGATGTCACAGTTTGATTCCCTGTCAGGGCACATGCCCAGGTTGCAGGCTCTGTCCCTAGTGGGGGGCGTGCAGGAGGCAGCCGATCAATGATTCTCTCTCATCATTGATGTTTCTCTCTCTCTCTCCCTCTCCCTTCCTCTCTGAAATCAATAAAAATATGTTTTTAAAAAAAAGAAAGAAAAGAACATTGGGAAAGCCAGCAGTCTTCCTAGTGGAAGAAGGCAAGCCCTGCCTGCTTCATGTTCAGGGGCAGAAGAAGAACTCAAGATTTTCAAGTCTCTTCCATTCCAGTTGCCCCAAAGCATTCTGGGATGTTTTGCTTCTGTAGTTGTCCCAAAGGAGGCCAGCCTTGCCTTCTGTCTGCTCGTCTTCTCTTTTCCATCCTGCGTGAGTCGCGGCTGATGGAGTGGCGGGGCAGAGGGGAAGGGGCTATTTGGGGGGCAGGCAGCAGTACAGCGGAGTCGCGGCACCTGTGGATGGCAGTCCCCAGCAGCAGTTTCCAAGATGCGGGTCAGTGGGGGGACTCAAGATGGTCACCAGGCAACTAATCCCAGTGACGGCGGGAGGGTCCTTCTGACTGAGAAGTGACTGACTCCTCAAGGAAAAAGAGGCTTAAGGGACAGAGGTTGCAAATGAACCTATTCCTGAAAGCCTTTAAAATATTTTTACATCCTGTAAAAGAGAATCATAAAAGCAGCCCATGAAATAAAGAAAATCGCAGTGACACTTTATACATTTTTAAATTAGTCGTAATGAGCACCGTATATTTTAACTTCCACTTGCCATCCTTGGCTTGCTGTAAATTTTCAGTGTTTTCCTCCGGCTCCTCTTTCACGAAGACACTTGTAGATTTAAAAAAAAAAAAAATTATAGCGAAATGTACTTAAAAACAAAATCAGCTCCCACAGTACGTTTATGCCCAATGCATCCTGATTTTATGACTGAGATTTATGGGCAACCAACTTGAGTTGAGTTTCCCTGAGTGGGTCCTGAGACCCACTCCCAGTATGAGCTTTTCTTCTGGGCTTTAGCTCTGGCTCTGTGATCCGTTTTTGAAACATCAAACAGGAGACAGGAAATGCAGCGGTCAAGGTAACACCGTTTAGATTTAGACTGAATTCATACCCCAGTTCCACCACTTACTGCCCATAAGATTGTGCCTTCCCCCATTGAAATTTGTCAAAAATCAAATGTCTGTATGTATATATCTGAATTGAATTATGGGTATCTCATTCTATTTCAGTTTTTTGCATATCTGTCCTTAAGACAAAATCACAACCAATATATTGACTATTTTATCTGTATAAATCTTTAAGTCAGGTAGTATAAGTCCTCCAGCTTTATCTTTTACAAAATTGTTTTGGCTACATTTACATTTTTAATAAGCATGCCAATTTCTTTAAAAAATCAACTTTCTGGGATTTTGATTGGGATCCTGTTAAACCCATAGATCAGTTCGAATATAATTGATATCTATATTATTAATGTTTTCAAAAACTAGCATCTGATTTTTGTTAATTTCCTATGTGGCTTGTTTTCTATATCATTGATTTCCGCTCTTATTTTGATTCTTTTTGTACACTTACTTTGGGCTTAATTGGCTTTTGCTTTTTCAGTTTCTTAATGTGGAAGGTTATGTAATTGATTTTACATCTTCTTTAATTTGTAATGTAAGCATCTGAAGTTATAAATGTTCCTCTAAGTGCTGCTTGCGCTTTATTCAGCCAATTTGGGGGGTTTTGTTATTATGTAATCCAAAATATTTTCTGTTTTTCTACCTGTGATGGATTTGGGAATCCATGGTTTATGTGGAGATGTCTTGACAAATTTCCAAATACTTAGGGATTATTTTCAGATATCTCATCACTGTTTCCTTCTAATTAAATACTGTTGTGGTCAGATGATATAAATGGAATGATTTCAAGCCTTCCATGTTTATTAAGACACTAGAGGCCCGGTGCATGAAAATTCATGCACTGGACAGGGGGGTCCCTCAGCCCGGCCTGCCCCATCTCACAGTCCAGGAGCCCTCGGGGTGGAAGGCAACCCGGTGATCAGGGGAAGGCGGTGCCCCATCACACCTCTGCTGCTGCCACTGCCGGCAGTGCAAGCCTTGGCCGGCCCTGGTTACCTGAGCCTCGGGCAGCCCTGGGCAGCTGGGCAGCCACCATCCGAGGCTTGCCTGCACCTCAGGCGGGCCCTGGGCAGCTGGGGGGCTGAGGGGACTGGGGACTCTGGAGGCAGGCGCGTGGAGTGGCCGGGCCCGCCTTGGGGTGGGCCTGGCTTTGCCACGTGCCTGCTGCCCTGACGGGGCTGAGGGGACTGGGCGTCGCCATCTTGTGGCTGTGGGCGCCACCATCTTTGAGGGCGGGACAGTCAATTAGCATATTCCCTCCTTATTGGCTGTGGGTGCCGCCATCTTTGAGGGTGGGGCATCAATTAGCATATTCCCTCCTTATTGGCTATGGGCACCACCATCTTTGCGACAGTATCAGGGTCAACTAGCATATTCCCTCTTTATTAGATAGGATGTTTTAGTATCAAGTCTGTACTCTATTCTAGTTTCATGTGTATTTGTTAAATATAGCATTCACTAAGTGTCAGCTATGTTATATTGGTTGATGTCCTTTTTTCTCTTATTTTCTTATATTTTACTGTTATGTTATAGATCCTACAATACATTAATAATTTTATTTTTTGCTTTAAACAGACATTAGTCGTTTAAAGCTATACTTATATTTAAAATGAATATTCTACTGAAATAGGTCTTTTATGTTTACCAAGATACTTACCCTTCTGGTATTCTTTAATCTTTCTTGAAGAAAATTCTCAGTTCCATCTGCTACTATATTTTTCATTTGGCTAAAGGAACTTATTTTAGCATACATTACAGTATTGAATTTTATATGTTTCAATTGCTCAAGATGTAATTTCAGCTGAAAATATTAAAATTCCTTTCGGGGGGGAACTTCTGAGTTTGGAATACAGAAAGACAGTGGTGGGGGGCACTATTTTTCCTCTACCTGCCCGTGTGAAAACACCAAAAGAAATGCTCCATTTCACCATCACTCGCAACAATGGATATCAGTCAGTGATATTTTGGACACCAAGATAAATGCCCACCTTCCAGGCAGGTAGGGACCCTTCTGGCATCTGGGAGAGCACCTGACCTCTGGGTGGCAAATACCTAAATGTCCCTGTGTGTCTGGCAAACTCTTGGTCTGTGCCCAGCAAAGTCATATTTGCCTCGGAAATCTAAGGCTTCCTGGGAATTAAGTTACCTGGAAGGAATAAAAATACTAGGGACAGATATCATTAACCAATAAGAAAGCTGGTTTCTTTGTTAGCCAATAAGGGAGCTGGTTCCCTTGTTTGCCAGTAAGAAGCTGATTCCCTTGTTAGCCAATAAGGGAGCTGGTTCCTTTGTTAGCCAATAAGGGAGCTGGTTTTCTTATTAGCCAATAAGGGAGCTGGTTCCTTTGTTAGCCAATAAGGGAGCTGGTTCCCTTGTTAGCCAATAAGGGAGCTGGAAAGATAATGGCTTTAAGTCACAGATTTTTTTTTCATGAGCACACACAGAAAAACCTCCAAGGAAGCTCATAAGAAATTTAGGGATCTGAACTGATAAAAATATTATTGTGAATGTGGTATTTGTGCTTGTGTACTCAAAAACTGGACATGTTTGAATTATATAATAGTAATGATAAGAAACCTGAAGAAAAGGTTCTTGAATTTGGCTGAATACAAATGTAAACTTCTGTGTTTTACGTAAAACTTTGAAATTATCTAAAAGGCAGTGATCGACTTAAGAAAAATCAAACAAAAAAATGAATAACCATCATATATAAAAACCTCTTAGAAGAGAATACATCTATTTAAAAATACATGAAAATACAAATAAAGAACTTCCCTGAAGAAAAGCACATAGAAAGTAAACATATAAAGGATGTTTTTAAGTTCCTGGTAGTCAAAAATGCAAAATAATATAACAATCAGATATATTTTATTCATCGTAATGGCAAAACCCTTTAATGATAATGTCCAGTGTGTGCAAGTTCATTCATAGACATCTAAGAAGCTTTAAGGAGTTATATTTCACTCATTGGTGGGCATCCATGCAACCATTCAAAATTACTTAGAAGACAATATAGCAGCATGGAAGACAAGCCTATATTGTGATGTTAAATAAAAGGCAAGTTACAAAAATAAAATTATCTCATTTTTGTAAAAAAAAAAAAAAGTAGTACAAAATATAAATTTAAACTAAGGATCTATGTAGGTAGTTCTTATCAATATAGAAGTTTAATGTCTGGGACTCTAATGAAAGACAAAGCCACAATTATATTGAGAAACTAGAGGCTCAGTGCACGAAATTCATGCACAGGTAGGGTCCCTAGCGGCTGCTGACCGGGGGAGCCTCCCCTCCCCCAGCCACCTGCCGCCTCCACTGCCCCCTGGTCGAACTCCTGATCCAACTCCTGGCCGAGGGGACAATTTGCATATGGGGCTTTTATTATATAGGATAATGTTAAATACACATTTTACTAAGAAAGAGTAAAATTAGAAAGTAATCTATTACAAACGAAAGAGATTTGTCGTGTAAAAAAACATATCTGATTTGGTAGTTAATTATACTACTGATTTTCCTTCTTAAGTTTTCCAGTGAAATACTATTTTTAATGTCCTTTATCTGCTAAACGCAGTGTGTTCCACTGATGGTCTTCTAGGTGCACGCAATTCAGAACTTTTTAAACCTTTATTGGTGGCTTGTTGTTGTTGACCCTGTGTTTCTCTGTCAATTTTTTAAAAAAGTAGAAATCAGCCCTGTAAATAGCCCCCTAATCTTGGTCCAAAGTCACACTTTTCTATGTCTCTCCCTTTATTTCCATATCAGAAGGGTGGCGTTTAAAGAGTTCTCCTCCTTCTGTACTTGCTAGAGGAGACTGGACTGAATCCCATATATGTAAATAGGTTGTGGATTTCAAATGTTGGCAAAATGATACAAAACAGTGTCATCTCAGAACTTGGGTTGGCAAAGCTGAGGTTGGCAAGGGAGTGTTATATCTCAAAATACAAATTATGATTATCTGGACTGAATTAGAAAAGATTTTTTTTCCACTGTAATTTTCCAAGTTTCTGTAACAACGTGTTATAATTGGAAAAAAAAATAATGACTATTATGTAAGAGCACATATGTGGACCTGTCATTATTTGGGGCACAGGGCCTAGATCTAAACATGGTTTCCGGGGTGCTCTAGCTTGGGAGTAAGTGTCTGGGGGTTTTTCCTGCAGAAGCCAGGAGACATAGTATCTTATCGTGTCATTTGGGGGCAGAGGGAAGAGATAAATTTGTGTCTTCTAGTCCTGAAAAGATCATATTTGTCTGGTTTCAGGAAGCAAAGTGTAATGTAATAATTTGAGAAGTCAATAGCAATTGCCCACCTAGGTATGCCCAGTTCCTTGGAGCTTTTAAAGCTTAGCAAAATTATTTAACCTCATGTTGGCACAAATGAAGTTTGATGTATGAGTATGCCAATTCTCATCGAGATTGCCATTTTAAGAAATAGGAATAAAAACCCAAAAAGGGGGGTGGGGGGGAGGAGAAAAGAAAACATCTCGCCCTATGAAGCAAAATTGGATTTTCAGCATTTTGCAGTTTCGAATTTGAACATGACGATGACCTTAAAGATGGTGACCATTGAAACAGTTGTTAGAAAAGTGTATTATTTCCACGCCGTGTGCTTTGAAAATAGAGGTTACAGGAAGACATAATCACAGCGTACAGTGTAACCTACTTTGAAAGGTGTAGGCAGCATAGCAAAAAAATGCCCTTACATCATACTTGTCAAGAAACAGAAGTTTTATTACCGAGGAATTTCACTGTTGCTGCTTATTCCTAACACTAGCCCAGGAGTGAGAGGATTTGTTGATCTAATATAGATAGCGATGTCTTGGGTTTGTTCAGATTTATATGGACAGCAACTGGGGATCAGGAATTACATTGAGAATGTAATAAAATGTTCCTGTGCACTTTAACTTACAAATACCATCCTTAAAAAAAGTAAACATCAAATAATCGCAGGTATCTTTCAAGAAAATGTTGACAGAGCTCATGGAGCTACGCAGCTATCTTGGAATCGCTTCTAGGTAAACCTAATAAACTCATTTTCGTATTCTATTACTGTGGAATAGACTGTCATACCTGGGGGAAGACGAGATATCAAAGCCTATGCCCTCATTTGCTCCAAAATGCATATATTCTAGTCTAAAAAAAAAGATGATTTTTTAAACATTATCAGAGAGGTCCATTCAAACTAAAAATAAGCATTTATAAAGGGCAATCTGTTACCAAGAAACTACACCAAAAAATCAGTCATCGCACATAAACGAGCAAATGCCGTTCCATTATTCTCCCGAAGCATAAATATCGTGGTTTGAGTTCCTATGAGGCACACTCCGGAACAACAGTAATTTCTACTTAAAAAAATGTTTTCAATATTTCTATTTAAAAATGTTTTAGATCTTTGAAACGAAAAACCTTCCTTCGAAAATTAAAAACAAAACTAGGAAATTCACCCAAGTGAGATTAAAAAACCACAACTAAACAGTTCACTTTGTTGACTAGAGAATGTCACTTGCTCACATTCAATCTAATTTGCTCACATCAGAGAAGAGACATATTCCCCCATCAGCTCTATTTAAGTAATTGATTGACAATACAGGGCCATGGTACATGTTAACTCAGCCTTTCCAAGGTTGGCCTGGTTACTACATCAGAAGATACAGGATGCTCTTATCCTAAGCTCTGATTAGTATATATATGCATTGCCTCCAATTATATATATATATGGATGTATATATATATATATGTGTGTGTGTGTGTGTGTGTGTGTGTGTGTGTGTGTGTGTATCCTATATAATAAAGAGCTAATATACTAATTAGACTGAACAGCAGAACGACCGTCCGGATGACCATCTGAACGATCTTCCAGATGAAGCCAGGGCTGCAAGGGCCAAGCCCCTTGCACAAATTTCGTGCATCGGGCCTCTAGTGTGTGTGTGTGTGTGTGTGTGTGTGTGTGTGTGTGTGTGTGTGTGTGTGTCTGTATTCTACTGGATATTCTGGAAAGAAGGAGGAAGTTTTAAAATCATACTTGTGTGGCTTCTTTTTGGAATTCCACATCATTGGTTATTAGAGGTATAGAAAATTATTTTTGTCATTTTCAAGACTCGAGGCAATTTTCTTACCTTCCACAGGACAGTTCAGAAAATTAGACTTGAGGTTAGGATGGATGTCACAAGTTAAGGTGAAAACCTATTCTATAGATCCAAGATGAAGATGAGAAACCAGGCACTCAAGTTTTACAAATTTAAAAGAACTATGAACTAAATACTAAGTGAAAACAGATGATTACAATTAATTAGGCAAAATATATAGTAATATATTGTTATATCATAGCATATTACATTATAGAAAGGAAACAAACCTGATAAACTACAACAAAATTCTGACTTAGGATGAAAATTCCTTGGAATTTCATTAAGGGACTAGAGGCCCGATGCACGAAATTCATGCAAGGGGCTCAACCCTTGCAGCCCCGGCTTGCCTTGTGGGCCCAGCTGCCTTGCAGCCCCGCAGTCCCACCCACTGGTCATTCCGGAAGGTCGTTCTGGAAGGTCATTCCACCATCCAGTCTAATTAGCATATTAGCTCTTTATTATATAGGGTAATTTTTGATGGATTTAGGATATTCCCTTTTTTTTCTTGTGAGTCAAAACAAGACCAAAGACTTATCATTCCCTGCATTGGCCACTCAAGTAGGAAATTGGCCACAAATGGTAGGACACATGCTCTCTACCAACAGAGAGGTTACCGAATCCTAACACCCTCCTTTCACGGGGTTCTCTGACTCTTGCATTGTGTGCAGTACTGGAGGGACATTCACAAACACCTGGAGGTGTCTTGGAGCAGAACACGTCTGTATGCTGTGTTCCTCTACAGGTGTTCGCATGAAAAATCCACTCCTACCCTCTGGACCGCGTAGACCTGAAATTCTAAGCCTATAGTTTCTATTGTTTATCTGCTTTTTCATTTCCCCTTTTTGATTTTTTTATTGTCAGTTCCATTTGAGGGATAGAGTGAGCAATTTCAGAGTACAAGTGCCATCATGGTGTTCCCTCTGTATTCATGACAAGCCTGAATAGCAAAGTAGATAATCTCTCTAGGATTTACTAAATGCATTAGAAAAGTACAAATCTGGATCCGTATGCACTTTGAGTCCTTCTGATTCTTAAGTCTTATTACTTGCGATGCCAGGTGGGTACTGGAGTATCAGGGGGAACACGTTGTAAAGTTTATGATTGTCTAACCACTAGGCTGGGCACCTGAAATCAATACAAAATAATATTGAAAGTAAACCGTAATTGAAAAACTTTTAAAGGATTCTTACATTACTAGGTGTTGTAGGCTTCTCTTTTGCATTCTCCTGATAGTTCCTCTAAAGTTGTTTTAGTTATTGCACACTCACCACTGCCAAAACCAGGGAAATTAAAACTGGGGGGAAAAAAAATTGCAGAAAGTTACGCTTCTCTAAGAAAAAAAAAAAAAATTTCCCTGTACACGTTCTTTTTCTGTGCAGGCATACATTTGCGGTTGTAACCATTTTATAGATATAATTTTTGTGTTCCTCATTTTTTATTTAGCTTCCATAATAGCCATTTTCGCAGACCGTTCTGCGTTTTCTCATTTCTCTGCAGGGCAAGTTCCACTACTTAGAACTACTTTCTGGGTCTGAAAATACCCTTAGATGGTGGCGGTTAAATGTTCCCATTTCCCCCCCTTGTCCTTAGCACCCTTTTCTAAAGGTTGCCTATCACAGGTCAGTAGACTATTCCAATCACAGGTCAGTAGGTATTTTAGACCTATCCTGTTGGGGTAGCGCTGTATCTAATTTGCAGATACACATTTTTTAAAGGGGCAGGCAAAGCTGAAGCAGGTACAGATGGAAACAATAAAGATGATTAAAGGATAGGGAAATAGGACCTCTGAGGAAAGATAAAAGGAGTTGAGATTATTTGTTCTTCAGAAAACCCAAAAAGGAAGGGCACTTTTACAATGTTCCTCAAGAATATGCAGGATCGCCACAGGAACGCGTGTTTCTAGTTGTTCCCTCTCTTTGGGGGTGGGACGGGATAAGTGGTTTAAATGGTGATTAGGTGGGCGTAAAGCATCCACGACGACATACCCCTGGGATGGGTCGCAAGAAGCATTCATCAAGGGAGCATTTGAAGGATGAGAAGTACTCAGGTGGTTCGCACTAGAGATCTATCTTGCCATCTGTTGACTATAAGTAGCTCCGTGCTGCCTGTTGGAGGACACTGTGGATTTTCCACACTATCTAGTGTCCAATCCCAATCCTTACAGCCTCGGACTCAGGTATCAATATTGCAGACGCCCAGCTTTCCCATGATGCATTTTTCTCACCATGGCTATTGGGCTAGTAGTCCTCCCAAACAGACTCAGCCTCCAACCCCTACTTATTTCCCCTGGCTGGTTGGGGCACTTTGGAATGCCACGATCCCAAGAAGCCAAGAATTCTGCCTAATATCATTCGACTTCCCCCTCCCTCTCTCTCTCTGGTGCTCCATCCAGTCTCAGAGGCATACGCAGCAGCTGCTTAGACGTAGATTTCACTAATGAAATTTTTTGGAAATTCTTATGATAGGAAAAAATATGTCAGCTAGGTAATTTTCCCATATGGTCTAATTTTTCAGTGTATTTTAAGAAAATGATTCTCTTGGAATTTCTCCTTTTTTTTTTTTCTTCAGCTTTTGCACGCCTTTATTTTAAAACATCCACATTAACTGTTTTCCCTTCCGTTTCCCAGGAGAGTGGTCTTAGAATCATTTCTTGTTTTCCTTATTTTTAATCCCAATCCTCTAAGGTCCCCAAATATTATTCACAGTTCCCCCTGCCACAGGGAAAACAATCTTTTGGACATAGGCTAATGACTTCTCCTTATTACTGGGTCGGGGTTGGGGATTGAGTCAAAAATTCTAAAAGACAGAAAAAAACTCATGGGCAGAGACAACAGGGTGTTGATTGCTGAGGGGAGGCGGGGGGAGGGGGGGTCATGGAGGATGGTGTAGAGGGATCAGAGGTGATGGACGATTTGACTTGGGGTAGTGAGCACCCCAATACAGTGTACAGATAATGGGGTGTAGACTTGTGCACCTAAAGCCTGTATAATTTTGTCAACCAGCGTCACCCCAGTAAATTCAATAAAAAAGGGGAAAACGTTCTCTCATGCACTACAATTCTTTACATTCTCTAACGCAGGAAGAATCCCACTGCTGTAGAGAGGCTCTGTGTTATAACCGTCCGTCATACAGATCTGGACTCGGACCCCCTGGGTTCACGCCCTGGCTGGAACACGGTGGTAGAACTCACTTCTCATCATCTTAGCTTCAGGATGGTAATCCCCCCATTCCAGGCTGCTTGGATTTCCCAGCTGCACACACAGCGGCCTTTTTAAACAGTGTCCTCTCTTCTTAGCACCTTTATTCCAGAATAAAACTTGCCTTCAGTGCCCACTCTGAGAACCAAACGCAAAGATGCCCATCACGTATCGGACAGTTTTTCAAGTCTTCTCATTTATGCTCTCTTCTCCCTCACACCACCATGAACCACCTCATCTGCCCCACGACCCCAGGAAGTCCAAATTCTTCTCCGATGTGACGCACACCTCTTTCACCAAGCATTGAGCCAGATGTTCTCATCACAGCTCTCCTCTTCCTGCACGAATTTCCGTGCCAGATGTTATAATAGCACCCCCCTCCCTCTCTCACTCCTCCAGGTTTGAGTCAAGGCTCAGCCACGCCCTGTCTTTGGGGCTCTGGTCACATGACCTGGAACGCCAGAATGGTAACACCCAGGGTTTGAGAGCGCTCAGCCGAATGTCTGGCCAAGGGCACATCCATAATAGGTTTCAGCCATTCTACTTCTGAAATCACTGAGCGTTTTAGTGATCAAATTAACTTTAGTTTATAAACAAATTTGGACCAACTGCAAAGTCCGGGCTGTTACTGATAATACCGTGATTATGATTGGGTTTTACCCTTCTCCTCTTGGCATCTCTGCTTCTGTACGTAGAAGGCAAGGTCTCCTGTGAACTTCATGCTCCAAATGGGTTTGCCAAAGAGAATGGGGGACACTGCACAGATTGGTTGTGTTGGGTTCTCCCGCAGAGAGACACACAGTTCTGGAGAAGAGATCGCTAGGACAGTGGTCGGCAAACTCGGGCTCGCGAGCCACATACGGCTCTTTGGCTCCTTGAGTGTGGCTCTTCCACAAAATACCACGTGCGGGCACACACGTACAGTGCAATTGAAACTTCGTGGCCCACGTGCAGAACATGGTTCTCAAAAGAAATTTCAACCGTTGTGCTGTTGATATTTGGCTCTGTGGACTAATGAGTTTGCCGACCACTGCCTAGGACACCCAGACTGGAACCACCTCAGTAAACAGAGTGAAGCACGTGCCTTCTCCTTGTCTCTCTAAGTTAACTAATAACCAAGCCAGTGTTGTAATTACGCTAACGTGGACTTGCCAAAGCAAAGTACAGGGCGTCTATCCCCTAATTAGTATCTTCCCTGACGTTGGGATGATTGCAAGTTATCAGAGGGATTTTCATAGGAAACGGGGACCAAAGAAGCAGGTTGACTACGTCCTGCCAGCGTCTAATACTCACCATTAAATATTTAGAAGAGGGAGGGGTACGTCTAGAGGGCTTAGAGGTGGATTTTAATGGTGTTAAAGGCACGTTGGTGGAACATTTTTTTAAAAAAAACAAGGGGAGAAAAGGTGTTTTGTTGTAAATTTTTTTTTAATATATTTTATTGATTTTTTACAGAGAGGAAGAGAGAAGGATAGAGAGCTAGAAACATCGATGAGAGAGAAACATCGATCAGCTGCCTCTTGCACACCCGCCACTGGGATGTGCCCACAACCAAGGTACATGCCCTTGACCGGAATCGAACCTGGGACCTTTCAGTCCGCAGGCCGATGCTGTATCCACTGAGCCAAACCGGTTTCGGCTGTTGTAAATTTTTAAATATGCTTGATTTGGCTAGCCCGTGAAGAATAAACCGAGGAAGTCACTCTTTCTTGTTATTCCAGCAAATTCTGCAAACGTAGCTTTGCAAATATCTGACGTCGTTGAAGAGAAAGTAGCACAACCTAAAGCTGATGCTGGGGGTGACTACAATGTGAGTGAGGGCTCACACTGCACAGATTGGGTGTGTTGTCTTCAAAATTTTTAAATATCTTGTGAAGCGGCCCTCGCTGGTTTGGCTCAGTGGATAGATAGAGCGTAGGCTTGTGGACTGAAGGGTCCCAGGTTCGATTCCCGGTCAGGGCACATGTCGGGGTTGTGGGCTCAATCCCCAGTAGGGGGCGTGCAAGAGGCAGCTGATCAATGATTCTCTCTCATCATTGATGTTTCTATCTCTCTCTCCCTCTCCCTTCCTTAAAATCATTAAAAATATAGTATTTTTTAAAAATAAAAATAAGTATCTTGTGAAGCGTTAGTCATTTTTCTGTGGTGTTTGGCATGCTTGTGCGTAATTTGGCAATCTCACCCCTAACTCATCCTAACGTGGTCAGGTTTATTAATTTTGACAACCTAGTGGGTGTTAAATAATAGAATGTTCCGTTTGCATTTCCCCACTCGTTAAGGAAAAGGGACATCTTTTCAAGTGTTTATTGGCCAACCTGATTACCTCACCAATGGATTACCTGTTAGTTTTATTTGTACATTTTTTCGAAGTTTATCTTTTTGTCATATATGTTCTTTACCTATTCTTAAAATGAATCCTTCTCCATTATAGATGAGCAAATGTATTCTCTTAGTCAAGATCATGTCTTTAACTTAGTTTCCTGGACTTTATTCACTAATACTATTTAAGTGGAATTCAGCCTAAAGTGGAATTTAGAACTTGAAATTTTAATACACTTATCTGCTTTAAACTTTTCATTTTATAGAAAAAGAAAGTGAGGGTGATAAAATATGCATCTCAAATTACCCTCCTGGTTAGTGGCACAGAAAAATTAGAAATTGGGTCTCTTGATTTCTGGGCTAGTGATTTGGAATCCTACCAACATATTCTCTACAGGGTTCTGGTTAAAGTTG
This sequence comes from Cnephaeus nilssonii, assembly GCF_951640355.1. Classification (NCBI taxonomy): domain Eukaryota; kingdom Metazoa; phylum Chordata; class Mammalia; order Chiroptera; family Vespertilionidae; genus Cnephaeus; species Cnephaeus nilssonii. Next base: position 10,244,950 of record NC_137095.1, on the reverse strand, counting down.
TATTCTTAGAGGGGAAAAATATATATGTATTATATACTAGTATATTATATATATTATATGTATTATATATGATATATGTTATATATAGTATCTATTATATATAGTATATATGTCATATATTATATATATATATATATATCCACACACTCTACTAATTCATTACATCTTGAATTATTCATATACTGATTTTTTTCAACAAAGGCTACATATAGGTGTAAAGGACATTTTTGAGAGTTCTCCTTTTTTCCTCCGCCTTTCTTCTCTGCTGGGCTTCGGCTGAACCCCATGAACCATGGATGAAGACTAAACATGGCTTTCCCATACCCGAGCATCATCCTCTGCCTAATTTATGTCTGACCCGGTACAGCACAGCTGACCTGGGGAAGTTTAATGGAGGCTGGAATTGTATGGCACAGCTTGAGGCCACCTGAATTTAGGGGGTGTGACGCACACAAAGACACACACACGTTGACAATGTGCCTAATGAACTGAGCGTGTGTGTGTGTGTGTGTGTGTGTGTGTGTGTGTGTGTGTGTGTTTAGCTCTGATGAAATGACAGCCAGGGAGACAGGCTATTGTGGTTTTTACTGGACAGAAGTCTTATAAAACAAGAAAATATACCTATCCCCCCCCCCCATAACTAAAAAGTACAGTTTAGTGATTAAATAAATGCAGAATTACTTAAATATGGAAGCTATTAAGGTAAAAGCAAAACAACAGTCGGTTGTAACTAATTCAAGGCATAACGATTCCGTGAAATATTTTTTAAATATTTTATAATAGACCAAGTGCTTGAGAAATTCTGGCCTTTCCACTGTGTGGTTAGGGTAATTTAATAACATAAAAGCAAACAGAACATTTGCTAATTGATGTTTTAGATAATCATTTAAATTTTTTAAATGGTTAATTATTTTAAATATGGTATATTATACTTAATAAGATTATGACCAAGACTTTGGGTATGATTTGCACATGAAACCAAAGACATAACTATGGAGAAGACAAAAGTAAGTTAATTTTTGTTTCTAAGTTTACTAGATTAAAAATCAATTGTACTCTTGGTCATGTATTTCCCAGTTGTCATTTTACTACATGGTATATTTTGAATTGTTTTAGTACAGATATTATTGTAAGTAAGGTAAATCTGAAAATTAAAGCAATGTTCATTCATTGTACTTTATATAATTAAATAATTATACCATTATTTTCAGAGGTAGTACTGCATACCCTGGGTAACTAGTTAACAACATGCTAAAGCCCAAAAATATTCGGAAAAAAATACTTCCATTTGGATGAAGTACAACACTTATTTTTTGTTCCACCCAGCACAATTAAAACCAATCCCTTTAAGTAACCACAGAGTAAGATTAAATGCATTGATACATATTTTTATTCAAGTACTTGTGTATGGATGTGTATACACACATGTATATACAATGCCTCTAGAAAACATGCTTTTCAGTAACCACAAATATCTGAAAAATTTCTCCCATTGGTTGTTTTGATACAAAGCATTTCATAGATGTGAGCAATGCTCCGAGTTTGTGAAAAAGAAAGGAAGAACTCGAACTTGCCCCCAGGACATCCTAGACTCATACACATAGAGGCTGGACAGATAATTGCACCCATATGCACCCATATAAACTCGCCCGCAAATGGGGTTTATAGCTGTGAGTGAAACTCAAGATGTCCCAAGTCACAGCCTATAACTTCATTAATAATCCAAACATTCAATGAAAGTATTTTAAAATGAATTCTCAGAGTTCAAGACTTTTTAGTTAAAAAAAAAAAGATCATTTCTCATATCAGAGGAGAAATGATTATCGGAAACATCACAATAATTTCTAAAGTTTTAAGATCAATGGCCAAAAACAAGAGAAAGACTGAGGACTTCGTTCATCGTCTGCCAGGAGTCCCAGGTTTTATTGATTTTGTTTTGCTGGGAGACGCACACAAATTGGATTGTCCTGATAACTGTGTCCTAATTTAAAAATCTGCTATGTGTGGTTGGCAGCCCTTATATAACACTGTGTGCCCAGCACCATGCTAAACACCTTACAACTAGCAATTCATTTCATTGCAGTTACTCATTAATCAAATCCTCCTGCGTGGGGTGGGAAGGAATGCTAGTTGACTATTCAGAGGTAACGTTCAGGCACACTTTTCACAGAAAGAGCAGGAAACATTCAGAGCCAGGTGTCAGCCTTCATGCAACCTCACATTCATTTCTAACTCTGGGTCATAGCACAGAAACCACCGAGATGTATGAGAACTCTGTTTAAAAATGAGTGGGAATGCGCTTTCGGTACCAGATCTTAAATGGTTTTTAGTAAGAGAACTAGATAGCTTAAAAAGTGCCTCCCTCCCAAAGGAAACATGCCCAGAGTTAGATTTTTCTGGCTGTAATGATTCTCTAAACATCTTAATCATTAACCCGGCGAGATTTTATCTCCGTCTTCCACGTTCCCTACAAGCCTGGGTCCTCAGTGCCTTTTGAATAACAGCAGCATCCTTCCCCCCAGAATGCCTCATCTTCACTAATAAAAGAGTAAGATGCAAATTGACTGTACCTTTGTGACGCCCACCAGCCAATCAGGAGTGAGTATGCAAATTAACCCAACAAAGATGGTGGGTTAATTTGTATACACAGGCGCTGAGCAGCTGGGGGCAGGGTCTACCGCACTGCCCCCAGCCTCTCCGGGCCTCTGGGCAGCGTGGGAAGGCGGAAAGTGGCTCCGGGCTGGAGCAAAGGTGGCGCCAGCAGCCAGGGGAAGGAAGGCCCATTCTTGCACAAATCTTCATGCATCGGGCTTCTAGTGTTTGATAATATACAATAGCAGGAGGATGTCAAACTAGAACTACTTGTGAGAAATAGGTATTGGATTATGGCACTGGAAATGGCACAGCTATCCATACAGACGATTCCTGATGGACTCTGCTTCTGCTTGTTGACAATCATACTCATTCATGGTTCGATTTAGAGCTATTAGTAAACAGGGACCTATTTGTGGCACTGAATTTACTATGCCTAGAACGGATGGTTGCCATATTCAGTAGAAGTTATTGTTGAACATTGATCCTATTGTTATTCCCCCTCTAAGGTGGCAGGAACCCCACCCAGTGTGAAGGATTAAAAATGGCTGGATCTAGTCCTTCTCAATCTGTCGAAATGCATAGATATTACGCTCTGACATTATCTGTAAATAAATGCTTTAAAAACTAAACTCAACAAGATAAAAGATACATATATATATACACATATACACATATACATATATACACATATACATATATACACATATACACATATACATATATCCATATATATGGTATCCCAAAAAAATGTATACACAGACTTTGAATAATTATAAAAGTATTGTTTATTAAAATATATTGTGTTTTCAAAATTGAATATACATTTTTGGATAATACACACACACATACACACACACAGCACATAAGAACAAAAGATAGAGTCAAATAAAATGGCTTGCCTATCTGCTATTAAAGAGGGTGATCTTTTCCTCCCATATACCATCCCAAGACAGACATAAACAGTGCGTGGATGCTGAGGCTGACATATGTACCATGTGATGCAGGGAAGCATTTTATGATTGAGGGCTGTTGCCCTCTGGAGATGGAGCAGACACCCTGGACCACTTCACCTGAGACCCCAGATCACACTCGAGTCGCAGGCCCTGGAGGGGTTGTCATCCCAGGGAACCACTAGGGTCCCCTTTAGTCCAGATCTTGATCTCTTTCCCTTCTCTGAGGTCAGTAGGGCCAAAGGCACTGAGATGGTCCACATGGATCCCTGCACATTCACCTTCAGGGGGATTGCCTTTATTAAGAACTAGAGGCCCGTTGCATGAAGAGATTCGTGAAATAGGCCTTCCTTCCCTTGGCTTCCAGCACCGGTTTTCCTCTGGCACCCGGGACCCAGGCCTTCGCTCCGGCTGGAGTCTGCCTTCTTCACTGCAGACTCAGGCCGGTGTCTGCCGTCTTCATCTTTGTCTTCATCTTTGTTGCAAACTCTGGAGTCTGCAGTCTTCGTCTTCTCTGCGCCCTGAGTGCCGCTCCTGTAGATCCCTTCGCCCCCCACCTTCCCTCTCATAGCAGGCGTCCTGCCCTGCCCAGCCACTCTGCACCTGGAGTAGCTGGGCTGCCGCCATCTTTGGCCTTCTAATTTGCATATCCCCTCCTGATTGGCTGGTGGGTGTAGCGGAGTGTTGGTCAATTTGCATGTTTCTCTTTTATTAGTGTAGATGCTCTGCTTTAGGTCGAGGTATATTCCACTGCAGAACATGAAACATCAGTAAATACCCATTCACTCACAGCACCTTTGGCTCCTTGGAGAATTACATACATTCAAAATAATAATAATCATCATAAAGTGACATGATAAAAGACAGTGTGACTTTTCCATAAAGAGCATCATCAGCAAAGTCGCCACCCTCTTTTTTTAACCTGTGTTTGGTGAATTCAATTGAGTCACACCTGCTTTGACCCCTAGGCCTCCATGGGAGTTTATGGAGTTACTTCCTTAAGTGTGCGAATAAGGTCTATTTACTCAAATGGCAAACTGTACGGAGAGACTCACAGGCATCGATCTGAGGCCATCATGCCTTTAACGTGACTCCAGCCGTGTTTATTCTGGCGACTGTGACAAGATCCCAGCGTTGATGATGATTCTGTACATTTACGATGAGCAATAAAGTGACCGAAGTACTAGGACTGCAAAGAAATCTTTTTGGATTCCTTATTTATTGCAGTTTTAATGGAAACTCAGGAAAAGCCTTATCTGCTGTCATTTGGTTTAAATTCCACTGTCCTTTTTGTATTTCACCAAATTCCCTTACCTCCCGATTCCCTTGTATCCTGCTGTGCCAGCCTCCGAGCAGTTGATGTCCTTATCTGTGGTTTTGTAATAAAAGTTTAGCTCCTATCGAGAGAAAAGAGAAAAACTAGAAGAGGAAAAGCTGCTCCTCAGATACTAAATTTACCAGCTGCCCGCGTCCATCATATGACCTGGAAATGGCTGCCTGTTCTTGGCATGTTTAAGAAGTTTGGGGAGTTAGTCCCATAATCCAGTTAGACATGTGCACTGTGCCTGGGATAATAGCCTCTGACTTCTTTATAGAAGGGAAGATAGTCGAGGAGTCGAAGGTATTAAAAAGGGAAGAAACGAAACACGTGTAGAGCCCTAGCCGGCTTGGCTCAGTGGATAGAGCGTCGGCCTGTGGACTGAAGGGTCCTGGGTTCGATTCTGGTCAAGGGCACATGCCCAGGTTGCGGACCCAATTCCCAATAGGGGGCGTGCAGGAGGCAGCTGATCAATGATTCTCTCTCATCATTGGTGTTTGTATGTCTCTCTCCCTCTCCCTTCCTCTCTGAAATCAATAAAAATATATTTTTGAAACACACACACACACACACACACAACCAAATGGCCAAACAGCAAGGACAAGAGGCTAGAAGTCACCCACTCTGAGGGTTTCCTTCCTGCTCTCTCATTCCAGTCCAAAGCGAGCCATTATCTCTGTTTCAAGACGGAGGGGAAACCTGGGTAGTTCTGTGGCATGCCTTCCTTATGTGATACTAAGTACTTCACTTACTTCCATCCCAATTCAAAAAATAAGAAAAATTCAAAACCCAGTTGCATCAAAATGTGGAATTTAGTTGGACATCTCAGCCATCTAAAGTTGTGGTCAAGCCCTAACCAGTTTGACTCAGTGGATAGAGCATTGGCCTGCGGACTCAAGGGTCCCAGGTTCGATTCCGGTCAAGGGCATGTACCTTGGTTGTGGGCACATACGCAGTAGGAGGTGTGCAGGAGGCAGCTGATCAATGATTCTCTATCATCGATGTTTCTGACTCTCTATCCCTCTCCCTTCCTCTCTTTAAAAAATCAACAAAATATATTTTTTTAAAAATAAAGTTGTGGTTAAGTGTGGTTTCTAGAAGTCTCATGGTCCTCACGCAAGGAGATGAGATACAAACTTGTCAACAACTAAATAAATGCCACTCAGAGTGGGTGTGGACAGTGGCATTCTTTACAAAGGGTTTGAGAAGGCCAGTTTTCATGCTAGTTACACGTCTAGTCAGATCCAATTCAACAAGCATTGCTAAGCACCTACTGTGTGCTAGACCCTTTCCTGATGTACAAATCAGAAGCATTTTGCCATCAACCATATTTAAGAACCTCACTCATCTCATCTGTAAAATGGAGACCATGCTAGCTGCTCTGCTTAGAGGCAGCAAACAGAACTACATGATGTTTTAAAGTCCTTGCTGAAATATATAACTTTGTGACTTGAATTATTTCGCTGGTTCTGTGGACCAAATGATGTTCTATGAAGAAATGGGTTCCATTTGAATCTCCTTGAGGAAACAAACGCAGCTTCCCAGAAAGCAAAGTTGGAATTCATGATAACACTGAATTATGGGCAATCAAAATACTCATATATAGGTGCCTTCTGGAACATTCCATCTGGGTCCACTTTGCCAAATCTGACACTAAGGTGCAGTTAGTGCAGAAAACACTTTGTTCAGTCTTAGTCAGGAACAAGTTGCTGCCTCCCCAAAGCTTGGCATCTTGGAAGCTGACTCACCGGAACTTCTCTGGGAAGGTTCCTGAAGAACATGGAAGGTCCCCTTCTCCTTCCTGTCTTCACCAACAGATGTTTGCCTCAGTGGCTCAGAACAGCAAACCCTGCGGCAATGGAGGCAGGACTCACACTGAAACACCCTCTACTTCTGAAGGGAGCAAGCTGATTGGATGGCTGCCCCGACATTCTCTGGTGACAGAATGTGACGACTATCCCTCTTCATTTCCCATTCGGCCTTAAGGAGATGGCAGATTTCGTGTCTTTTACCCACTTTACGTCTGAGAAACTTCTCCTTATGGCTTCTTCTTTTTAAAAAATATTTGTATTGATTTCAGAGAGGAAGGGAGAGAGAGATAGAAACCTCAGTGATGAGAGAGAACCATTGATTAGCTGCCTCCTGCACGCCCCCTACTAGGGATTGAGCTGGCAACCCAGGCTTATGCCCTGACCGGGAATCAAACCACAACCTCCTGGTTCATAGTTCAACGCTCAACCACTGAGCCACACAGGCCGGGCTCCTTATGAGTCCTGCAGGCTGGGGAAAAATCAGGTTACTTTATATTTGCAGCAAGGATTTGTATTACGTTGCTTCAGTTTGCAGAGAGATGCAAGTGGCGGTTTGCAAATATCGTCACCACTGACCTGAAGGGGTTGGCCACCTGCACCTCTGAGCATTGCCTTCATGTCGGTAAATGCGCTGTTTGCCATCACAGCCCCACGTCTCTTTGCTGCTTTGCCAGGTCCCAAGCTTAGACTGTCAACATTACTCTAACTTGTGATCTTGCACAGCCATCAGTTTAAAACAATTTCCATGCACATTTATTCAGGCCGAGGCACAAGCAAGAGGTCCCAGAGTGGCAGGTTCTTGCATTACTCTAATCCAGTTACCACCGAGTTAAAATGCTTTCATTACCGTTGCAAACCCCTGGAGAAGGGAGCTATGACAAGCGGGGGTCTGCTTATTATGTTTCAAACCGAGGCTGACTCCAAGAAATAGAAGCAAGACTGAACAAGTACATTTTACACACTTCCCTTCGTCTGTCTGCCTTGGTTCATGCTTTCAATTCTTCTGAATTTGAACTCTCTGTAAGGCCTTTCGGCCCACCTTGTTGGAGATTTGGAGAGTGACGATACCAGCAATAATCTATAATAATAAAAGGATAATATGCTAATTAGACCGGATGTCCTTCCTGATGAAGCCAGGCCTGAGGGAAGCCAGCCCGGGGCCCCGGGTGCCAGAGGGAAGCCGGTGCTGGCAGCCTGGGGAAGGAAGGCCTACTCTTGCACGAATTTTTGTACATCAGGCCTCTAGTTATAAATACATTCCCTTTGCAAATCTCATATGTCTTGGGCATGCCTTCATCTGCCTCTTGCCCCCCCACCCCCACTCAACTAAAATAGTTTTAAACTGTCTCAGCCTGTTCACCTAAACATTGGTGAATTATTAAAAATCAACTGCTTCCTTCGCCATTGCAGATGGACATCCTAAATCACGTATTTAAGGTACAGTTTGATATAAAGCAACTTACTGATGCAATTAATATTGATGCAACAGCTACTTGAATGCGGGTACTGTGCTAAGCATGCGTCTCGAAGAAGGGAATGTGCCAGGGATACCAACGTTTTCGGAATTTACAATCTTAGCGGGGGAACTGGACAAGCAAGCACATGCTTTTAATACGTTAAGACCTGCGATGTGGAAGGGACACCTCCAGGTCCCTTGCAGAAACCTATCTCCTGGACAATCACCATTTGGCTAAAGTTTCTAAGTGGGAATGAAAGCTTTAGACTACAGTGACGCTATTTTCTGAACCAAACATCAATAATACATGTGATCTGAGAAACATGGACCGTGTCGGATATTTGAAATCTGGATGAGCCTACAAAGTTCAGTACTTACAATAATTTTTAAATGTATTGCATCGTAATAATTATTACACAAGCTACTATGAAAACGTCTGCTTTCCAACTAGCATTCATGTGGTGACCCGCCCCCCCCCCCTCCCGATTCGCCCCCGAGTGATAGGTCAGGTCTTTGCTAAGAGAAACCTAGAAAGGCATTGAGCCAAGTCCTGAATCTGGACCGCTTACCTGAACTAAAATCCAAACCTTCAAGCTTGTCACCCTGCCATTATTAATGGATCTTTAACACCCTGCTAAGCTGGTCTACCACTCAGCTGTGTTCCGAACGTCGGTTGAATAAGTGGCATTCTTCCTGCCCACACAGTCTTTGTTAATGTGCATATTGCAAAATCATCCTGAGTAAACAGTGTGTGTCATCCGCATTGAAGGGAAGTAATGTATGGATTAGTGTATAATAGCCTGGGTTAGAGAGAAAAATGAGTCACCAAAGTAGCTGGTTCAAAGGAATAAATAACTAAATCATTATCTTGATGCCTGACTTAGAAAGCTTTAGCTCTCAAAGGCGCAATGTCTACAACGTAAAGACCATGGGAAAAGCCTCCTTGCGGGCTGCAGGTTGGTCGTTTCTGCCGTGGGCTGTGTCTACACTTAACACAACGTAGGATCTCATCCCAAAAAAAATGGCGTGGAATCCCTTGTCACGTCCCGCGTGTTTCAGAGATCCCGTTCAGGTCCGGTTTTCTGGAGAAGGCCGCAATCAAAATGAAGAGAGACTGGGAAAGAGTTAATTTGGGTAAATGGGGGGCCAGGCGGGAGTCCACCTCTAGGGGGAGGACTACTCACTGCTCTGGCCTTTGCCATCCCTTTTATTGGGGTTCTGAGATACACCCATATCCTTTAGGCAGGAAATCCCAACAATAGACAATCAGCAAAAATTTACACATGATTAACAGGTGAGAGTTGCTTTAACTACCAATGTCTCAACGAAACAATGAGTGACTAGCTCTGACCATTCAGAGCGATTAAGGTTGACCAAAGCATTCTGGATTCCCTTTTCACATTTAACTTCCAATGTCTCAACTAAACAATGAGTGAATGGCTCTGACCATTCAGAGCGATTAAGGTTGACCAGCCTTCCAGATTCCCTTTTCACATTTAACTTCCAACGTCTCAATGTTCGGTTTCGGCAAATGGAAAGGAATTACTATGGTGTTCAGCCAATTGTCTTGCTCCCTGATGATGAAAAGTGAGAAAGCATTGCCATGGAAGCGGTAGGGTAGGTAGGAATCAGATGCTTTGCTTGTCGAACGTGGATGTATCCGGAAGAATGTTCCTAACGGCATCCGTTCTGTCTTCCCTGTGCAGGGGATGCGTAGACAGATGAGATGCGCCTTCCGTCAAGGAGAGCACAGTTGGGACCAGATGTGGCACATAGATCTGATGGCTGTGTCGATGCCTGTCGGTTAGAAGAGGCTGCCGGTGGCGCTGTTTGGAGACGAGTTCTGACTCAGCAGGAGAAGGTACTGTGACCAATTCGTCATGTCTGGCAGGGAGGCTGTCATGGAAGTGAAGACTCCCTGTCAGATGTTCGACAGCAGCAATCCGGGTGGGGGGGGGGGCGGGGGGGGCGGGTAGATAGCCAGTAAACAAGGTGTGCACTAAATTGGTAAAATGGAAATTTCCAGAAAGGACTGTGGGGGCACAACTGAGGTGAGGTGGGTCAGGGGAGGTTTTGGAGGGAAGATTGCATTCAGTACATTCAGTTTGGGTTTTGAATGGCGATCAGGTATATACCAGTGTCATGGACTGCCTGTTGTGTCTGCCCAATATTCAGATGTGGAGACCCAATGTGGTGGTCTTGGAGATGGGGTCTTTGGGAGGTAATTAGGGCTGGATGACGTCAAGAGGGCGGAGCCTCCATGATGCGATGGGGCTTTATCAGAGGAGGCCCCAGACCTAGCTCCCTCCTTCTCTTCCCTGGGGGCACTCAGCAAGAACACAGACATCTGCAGCTAGGAGGCCTCTCACAGAAACTGGACCCGTCTCCCCTTGATCTGATTATCAGAGGAACTGAAGGAACCTGGAAGGGTAGAGGAAAACGTGTTTCTCCCCCACAATAACAGTACTGTTTGTATATGTAGGCGTTGCTAAGAGAGATCTAAAAAGTTCTCATCACAAGAGGAAAAAACTGTATAACTGTGTGAGGTGATGAATGTTAACTAAACTTATTGTGGTGATCATCTCCAGGGTGTGTGTGTGTGTGTGTGTGTGTGTGTGTGTGTATGTGTGTACCTATTATGTTTGTACACCTTAAATCTATACAATGTTATATGTCAAGTATATTTTAGTATAACTGGGAAGGGGGTGCAAAAGAAGTCTAAGGATGCCCACTGGCTCAGTGGTTGAACATTAACCTATGAACCAGGAGGTCACGGTTCGACTCCCGGTTCCCGGTCAGGGCACATGCCAAGGTTGCTGGCTCGATCCCCAGTGGGGTCGTGTAAGAGACAGCCGATCCATGATTCTCTCTCCTCATTGATGTTTCTCTCTATCCCTCTCCCTTCCTCTCTGAAACCAATGAAAATATATATTTTTTAAAAAGAAGTCTAAGGAGAACCTGAAAGGAGTAACATGCTGGAAATCATTGCCAGAGAGCTTCAGTAAGGCAGGGAGAGAGATGCCGTTGTCACACACACCGTTATCTTTCAGACAAAGTCTATGAAGATTCCTGGTTGTGACTTGGGGGGGGGGGGGCGGGGGGCGGAAAGTGGGTCAATAAGATTTTATCTGCCCAATTGTTGTAGTTAGTGGTGCAGAATGCTTTCCGATTAATTTTCTGCGGTTCAGTAAATGCTTTATTTTGGGTACACATAAGAGTTTGTTTAGGAGATCATTAGGAATAATAAAAAAGAGAGACTTGAAATGAAATAGCAGGACTTCTTAACTCTGCCCAAGTTTCTGTCTTTCTTTCTTCCTTTCCACTCTGTTTTGACATCAATACTACCTTGTTTTGTCAACTGTGCTGGAGACAGATAAGGGTGGCAGGTATGCAGCTCCGTAATCATTAAGTCTGAAGCTGTCTTGACATCTGCCAATAGCTAAAACACCTGATTTTCAAGTCGGGAGTTATCTGCTCACTCACTTTTCTCGCTACTCAAGTTTAGCGACACAGCCAAAAAACGCCACCACTACCAACAAGAAAACCGCGCTGCAGGAAGTAGAAAATGTACTTTTAGAAAACCTGATTACTTTCAATTTATTTTTACTTTCTGTTTATTTTTAAGTTACTGTTGCAAAATAACGTATTAGGCTAGATGGTGGTTGGATGGTAGCAAGCGTGTTAAAAGAGAAAACACCCCTGCCCTGGCTGGTTTGGCTCCTTGGATAGAGCATCGGCCTGCGGACTGAAGGGTCCCGGGTTCGAGTCTGGTCAAGGACACATGCCCAGGTTGCAGCTTGATCCCCAGTAGGGGGCATGCAGAAGGCAGCTGATCAATGATTTTCTCATCATTGATATTTCTGTCTCTTCCTTTCTGAAATCAATAAAAATATATTTTTTAAAAAAGAGAAAACACTCTTGAAATAATAATAACTCAAGATTGTATTCCTTCCACCAATAAAACTGGAGATCTGAACACTGCATATTAAAATATGAATATCACTTACAAATGGGTTATCTAAACCTATCTATAATCACAATTAATTTTTGTAAATGTTTTCACCAAAAGGCTCTTCTCTTATGAAACAGAATAACGATAATTATTACCAAATATTTTGAAGGTACTTGACTGTAATTTTGGCCCGAAACAAAATATTGGCTAAAACCAAAAAGCATTTAGCAGTTGGTCCCATTCTGAAAGACAGATGTTTAACTTACTTGTGGGGGAAAATACACTTGGCGTATAAATATATCACTAACTCATTTTTAAGCAAAATTAAGCATTTTATTTCGGGGCAAGAAAAATCTATGAATGAAATAATGGCTGAGCTAGCATGAGACCACACTGATGTATTTTTATTTTAACAGCATGTTGGCTAGGGTGTGAGGTAATGGCACTTTCATTCATTGCTGGTGGGGCTGTACCATGATAGAAACTCCTTGCAATATAATTTGGCAACACATCCAATACATTAGGATGCTGGTTAAAATACTGTATGGAGGGTAATTATTCAGTGAACTGTCTGCGGCATTATCAGAGGTTTATACATAGAAAATTAGTAACAAATATTAATACTAAAAAAGGAGTTTTTATGTCAGTATTTCACATATTTTGTTCATCAGTGTGTTCTGCCCTACTCTTTTGTTAGTATCAATGATGAAACAATATATAATTCCCAAAGTATGTTGACTCAACTATCTTTTATCTCCCTTCTTCTCTTGCACTTGCGACTATGAAGGTCAGTGAAGGTCAAGGCAGAGCTTGGCAGCTGTTGTAACGGATGTGAAAATATTTATGTTTTTAGTACCTAAGTATTTGCTTGGGCTGGGTCTATTTTTGTTCATCAGTTTATTTTGTTCATTAGATTCCACGTATAAGTGAGATCATGTGATACTTACCTTTCTCTGACTGGCTGATTTCGCTTAGCATTCCATCCATGTTGTCTCAAAGGGTAAGAGATCCTTATTGTTTTATAGCTGCATAGTATTCCAGGGTTTTTTTTAATCCACTCATCTCTTGATGGGTACTTGGGCTGTTTCCAGATCTTAGCTGCTGTAAATTGCTCTGTTGTGAACATAGGGGTGCATAGAGTCTTTCTGATTGGTGTTTTGGGTTTCATAGGATAAATTCCCAGCAGTGGGGTCACTGGATCAAATGGCAGTTCCATTTTTAATTATTTTGAGGAAACTCCATACTGGAGTCACAGGCGAGCCAGCCCACCACGTTCACTGTGACCATTTCTTCTAGCGTGAAGGCATCCCCCACTTCCTCTGGGCTGCCGTCCTTAAACATGCAGTCTTCAGAAAACTCCCTTTGGAATTCTGTGCCTTTCAATAGCAGTTTAAGTTTCAATCCTAAGCTTTATTTTCTTTCCATTAGATAGCAAAGCAGGGCAGCTTGCTCACGCCGTGTTAAAGGAGCATGCTGGTTATAAATACTCGTTGTGGTTTTTTCTGCTGGAGGAACATTTTAAAGAGGACCATGCTTATAAAATGAACAACTCAAAACGTGGAAGTTTCCAGTTGTGACTTCGTGGCCCACCGGGCCTTTCTCAGGAGCATGTCTCTGCCCAGTGCCCTTGGTCAACGGGCTGGGCCACTTTTTCTAACGTTTTGAGTCGCCTATCGGGATAAAAAAGGAGTCGATACTCATTTTTCATTAATTTCTTCCCCTCACATATATTGGGATTTTTAAGTTTAAAAAGTGATCAGATAGCTCATCTTTTTAAAAATATATCTTTATTGTTGAAAGTGTGATAGATGTCCCCTTTTTTTCCCATTGACACCCTCCACCCTGTACCCACCCCTCAGCGTCAGGCCTTCACCGCACTATTACCTGTGTCCATAGGTTATATATATGCGTTTAAGTTCTTTGGGTAATCTCATCCCCACCCCCACCCTCTGAGATTCATCGGTCTGTTCCACGCTTTCATCTTTCTGGATCTATTTTGTTGGTCAGTTTACTTTGTTCATTAGGTTCCTCTTAGGAAAGCACTTTGTCTTTTCTCTCCCCAAATCAACCACTTCTAATTTAGTAAAAACATAACTTTATAACTCAATACTGCATCGGGACAGCATCTTTTGGTTGTGGTTGGTTTTTTGTATTGTTGATGTTATATTTTGGGGTGGTCTTGCCTTTTCTTAATCCCAAGGTTAAAGCTGCATCAAAGAGAGCATCTTCATCCATGGGGGTCTCCTAACCCAGTGGTCGGCAAACTCATGAGTCCACAGAGCCAAATATCAACAGTACAGCGATTGAAATTTCTTTTGAGAGCCACATTTTTTAAACTTAAACTTCTTCTAATGCCACTTCTTCAAAATAGACTCGCCCAGGCCGTGGTATTTTGTGGAAGAGCCACACTCAAGGGGCCAAAGAGCCGCATGTGGCTCGCCGAGCCACAGTTTGCCGACCACGGTCCTAACCTATCCAAAAACTAAATTGAAAAAAGTCTTAGAAGAAGGTTTGACTTTGGGTGGTGGGCATACAATGCAGTGTACAGATGATGTACCATAGAATTGTACACTTGAAACCTATATAATTTTACTAACCAATGTCACCCCAGTAAATGTAATTAACGTCTTTAAAATCTCCTAATTAGATATCATAAACTATCAAATAAATTGATTCATGCCTACCCTTTTTATTGAAAGCACTTAACAAGATGAAATTTTACAAAGGAGTGAAATTGTCAATGTCAGAGGGCAGTAAGCAAGTTGGATTCTGGTGTCTATATGTGTAAACACTGTGTAAAGTAGACCAGAGAGTCAAAAGGGTGGGGCTTGGCGATAACCCTGTGGCCATAGGCTTTGGGGTACCCTTAGAGCGTCCTCCTGGAATTCATCTTCTGTTTAAGGGCGGAGGTAGCGTGGACATCAGCAGCAGGTAAAGGAGCAGCCACCCTCCACGGCGCCCGCTCACCTTTAGGACCTAGCGTTTTGACAGAGAGCAACGTCCCCGGTGCTGAGAAATAATATCCTCGAAAATGAATAAGAAATAACCTCAGATTAATGCTATATAAATACATTTGCTACAGGTTTCATTAAATATTCATGGGACACACATGTACAGGTCAAATTACCTTTAAATATTAAATTTCTTTCCAGAGGTGGGGAATTTCTGATTTATTCCGTGTTTATAAGGAGCCAGGAGGGGACCCATATGTTATTATCTGCCAGCAGATTCGGCTGCCACTTTAACGGGGACCCCAAGGTTAGAAGGGACTTAGCTCATAAAAATGTGAAATGGCTCAAGTGTCTCTGCCTAGAAATCACAAGTGGAACTCAAAGATGTACTAAAAACATAAGTATTTTGCACATACTTTATTTTTTAAAAGTTCTCTTTATTGTTGAAAGTATTACAGATGTCTCCTTTTTCCCATTGACCTGCTCCACCCGCACCCCCCCACCCCCCCACCCCCGCTTCCAGGCCTTCACCACACTATTGTCTGTGTCCATGGGCTGTGCATATATGCAATCAAGGTCTTTGGTTGATCTCTTTCCATCCACCCCCACCTCCACCTTCCCTCGGAGGTTCGACAGTCTGTTCCATGCTTCTGTGTCTCTGTCTGGGTCTATTTTTGTCCATCAGTTTATTTTGTTCATTAGATTCCACGTGTGAGTGAGATCATGTGATACTTACCTTTCTCTGACTGGCTGATTTCGCTTAGCATTCCATCCATGTTGTCTCAACGGGTAAGAGATGCTTATTGTTTTATAGCTGCATAGTATTCCATGGTGTAAATGTACCACAGTTTTTTTTTATCCACTCATCTCTTGATGGGTACTTGGGCTGTTTCCAGATCTTAGCTGCTGTAAATTGCTCTGTTGTGAACATAGGGGTCCATATAGTCTTTCTGATTGGTGTTTTGGGTTTCATAGGATAAATTCCCAGAAGTGGGATCACTGGGTCAAATGGCAGTTCCATTTTTAATTATTTTGAGGAAACTCCATACTGTTCTCCATAGTGGCTCCACCAGTCTGCATTCCCACCAGCATTTGTCATTTGCTGATTGGTTGATGGTAGCCATTCTAACAGGTGTGGGGGGCTACCTCATTTTCATCTTATAATTTGCGTCTCTTTGATGATTAGTGACTTGGAGCCTTTTTTTCATACGTCTCTTGGCCAAATGTATGTCCACTTTGGAGAGGTGTCTATTGGCATATACTTTAAAGAAAGAAATGAATTGTTTCGGGCCTCCTGCATTTAATGCGTGTAGCATGTTGTATTTAATACATGTAATACAAGCAGATGATTGAAGTAGGAAGTAGTATCCTTCCACGCAGTGCAAGAAAGAAATATCCCAAGTTGCATGTGACCACAGGAAATGGCAGAATTGGGATGGAGCCCTGGTGTGACAGAGCCCAGCAGTGTCCCTGGTCATGTCAGTTATCCCACCGGGGCATGGGCGACCACCCGTCTGGAAGTAGTCACAGCCAGGACTAGCGAAGCGGTGCAGACTTTCCCATCATGCACTGTGGTGGGGACACGCTCTGGGTTCAAGTTTAAAAGAGTTATGGTCTCCGTCCTGTTCTGCCTCTGAGTGTTGAGGTGCACTCACACAGGCCTCCGATTTTGGTCATCGAGGGTAAGGCAGGAATGATATCACTGGTACAGATACTGCCTGGCTCAGGCTAGGGTCAAAGGACCAGCTGAGGCATCTGTGGGGCCAGGGTCTGGAAAACACCATGTTCAAAACAACGCAGGGCTGAGGAGGGTCTCCTCGCCCATCCCTGGGAACGGGCTAGAGCACCTGCCACCCCTTCATCGCTCCCTGGAGACGACTCCCACATTCATTCCCAAAGGGCCCCCAAATGAAACTGTGGGCATTTCCATAAATAGGCTTTACATAGGGTTACTGAGCCACCCGGAGAGGGTGGGAAGGAAGCGCTCAACAGACAGGTTTCAACATATTCCCGAGCTGACCAAGCAATTTCTCTTGCAGACTGGGGCGTTCTTGGAGTGGGTTACTGGTTATGCCGGGACAGCGGGTGCGAAACGGACAGCCCGAGACAAGTGAGGGGTATGATCACCGTCCATAGACCCCATTATAAAGCGCACTACTGAATCCTCCGCACAGAAATCAATTTTAGGAACCCTGGCCTGCTTTTAAATTTTTTATTTTACTTATTTTATTTTATTTTTTCCAATATATTTTATTGATTTCAGAGAGGAAGGGAAAGGGAGAGAGAGATAGAAACATCAATGGTGAGAGAGAATCATTGATCGGCTGCCTCCTGCACGCCCCCTACTGGGGATCAAGCCTGGAACCTGGGCCTGGGCCCTGACCGGGAATCGAACCATGACCTCCTAGTTCATATTGCCTGATTTGTTTTAAAAGCCACAGTTGGGTTGCTTGTATCTGAAAGTGTTATTTTGATATATATATACTGAGTGGCCAGATGATGATGATCTCTGAACGCATAATAATCTGGCCACTCAGTGTATATCCTATATAATAAAAGGCTAATGTGCAAATTGTCCCCTCGACCAGGAGTTCGACCAGCAGGCAGGCTGGCCAACCGCCCATGTCCGCTCCCCCTGGCCAGCCTGGCCGGACCCCACCCATGCACGAATTCATGCACCAGACCTCTAATATATAATCTGAGTGGCCAGATTATTATGTGTTCAGAGATCGTAATAATCTGGCCACTCAGTGTATATAAAAAATGTTCAATATGCCACAGAATTCCTAAGCCTGTTTTCTTTATTTTGTTTAATATACCAATTACCTTTTTTTAAATAAGTGGAAGTACTCTAGGACTTTCTGAGCCTCAGAGAGGCTCTGTCCACAGCCCTGGACTTGACCTTGCCCAGCTCTTGTCAGTGCACCTCAACTGCCTGGGTATTCTCGGTTCAGTGTTTCCTCAAATTCAGTGTAGGTGAGGCCAAACTCCCCTAAGACAGGATCAGACTCCCCGGGACCGGGGCTGACTGCCTGCAGCTCCGCTGTCTTTGTGGCCAACACCTGCCGAAGCTCCCCCAGTGTACCCTTGGCACCCCGCGAGCGAGAAAGGAAGCAGGGGAGAGGAGCGATGTGAGTGAGAGCGAGGCCAGCAGCCCGGCCGGTGGCGCGTTCAGAGGCCTCTGTGGCCTGGGGTGGCCCTCTGTCCCCGGGGCGGGGTCAAGGGAACCCCGGGAGCAGGCTCAGAGCCAGGCCACCTGCGCCTGCGCCGGCAGCGTGCGGAGAGTCGGGCAAGTGGCTTCTGGGGAAGGGAGGTGACAAGGACTCGTGCTGGTTCCCCATCTGTCACTTACCTGCAGCACCATCTGGAACACCCGCTCGGAGCCGGAAGCGCCCTGGCCTCTGGGAGCGGAGAGCCCTGCTCTGCGGACGCTGGGTGGATGGGCACCTGCTCCGAGAGCAGAGGCAGTTCTTGGTCCATCGCACCCCGCCCGTGGGAGCGTCCTCAGCCGGCTCTGATGAGGGTGCCCATGTAACGGCCCCCTCCTGGCCTGATGAGTGAGTCAGTTCAATCCCACGCACCCACATCCCCACGTAATGTTTTCACGTCGTTAAGCCTGAGGCCCACGGTATTCTAAGGCCCCTTTGGCGTAGAGGATGGCCTTCGTGGAAAGCAAAGCACTAAGGGTCATCCAAATCATGATTGGTGGATAAGAAAAATGCAGTAGATATGGTGGGCGGAGCCCCGTGGGCGCCCACGAAGCCATGACATGCTCCCCAGAGGTGTAGGTGGTCGCTTCAATGAGGATCCCTGTGGGGGAGGGGCAGGAAGAGGCCTCTGGGTGCTTGATGCCCCCGACAGGCCACCCAGGCCACCCAGGCGGTGACTCTTGTCTGACTGGTGTTCCTCTCTTGCTGGTATCGGGCGGAAGTGGGGTCATTATACCTGGGGATGGAGACTCGCTGGACCTTGGCACCACGGAGCAGGGGGTCTGTCTGTTCAAGCTACAGTCTTTCAGAGACTTTGTTACCAAAACCTAACCTGGATCTAATTAATACACGTTTTCCACACACAGTGTATGTTTTGTCTTTAAAACGGGGCACCATTATTCCATGTACACATCAGAACACTGTATTTCAAACCCTTAGGTTACTTCCTTAAATCACATAACTATTAAATAGAATAGCCAATGTTTAAGTACCTTTTTTTTTTTTTTACAAAGCCTACAATTGGAACATTTTTCTAAACAATTGAATATTTGTTCTTAATTTTTAAAAATGGATACTTACAAGGACTATTTTTTTTAAATTGATTTCAGAGAGGAAGGGAATGAGCTAGATAGAAACATCAGCGATGAGAGAGAATCATTGATGAGCTGCCTCCTACACACCCCACAGTCGGGATTGAGCCCACAACTTGGGCATGTGGCTTTGGCTGGAATCGAACCCGGGACCTTTCAGTCCGCAGGCTGACGCTCTATCCACTGAGCCAAACTGGCTAGGGCTTTCCAAGTACTATTGAAAATCATTTATTTTCTATAAAATACAGAGAAGCCCTAGCCAGTTTGGCTCAGTGGGTAGAGCATCAGCCTGCAGACTGAAGGGGCCCAGGGTCGATTCCGGTCAAGGGCACGTACCTCGGTTGTAGGCTTCTTCTGGCCCGGGCCGTGGTCTGGGCATGCGCAGGAGGCAACCAATCGATGTGTTTGTCTCACACCGATATTTCTTTCTGTCTTTTTCTTTCTCTTCCACTCTCTCTAAAAATCAATTTAAAAATGTCCTTGGGTGAGGATTAAAAAAAAATACAGAGAAAAGTAGCCTGGTGTCAGTGTCCACCTTTAAGTTCCCAAACTGCCATAGAATTCAGAAAGTATTTAGCAAGCAGAGTATTGCTTTTTAAATAAAAGTGAATAATTTTATGATGTTTACAGGGGGCATATCTTAAAATAACTGGTATTATCTTCAAATGTGGCTTGTTACAAAATCAGACTGAGGATCACAGAGACTTACAATGTCCATAGCCTTGTCTGGCAAATAAATGATTTTATTAGAAAATTTTAAGAAAACTCTATGACTAAATTTCTGCCTTGTCCTTGATTAAATTATTTCCTTCTCATAGACCTTCACCTTCTTGAGGGTAGGATTTCTGTCACATTAGTCTTTTTATCTACAAAACTCCTCACACATTCCTGAGCATGGAATGGATGCTTAAAATATACTTATTTACTTAAATTATACAATATTCCAGTCATAGTTCTGGCCTCTGAAAGTAAAAAGGTTTTGCATAGTTTTACAATTTATAAATCATTTTTATAAGTGATATTTTTAGGTACAATTGCTGTGGTTATCTCCCATTCAAGCTATAAAAGTTAAAGCTGAGAAAACTTAAGGAGTTTCCCAAGATAACACGGCTTTTAAAAATGATGCCTTGATGAGCCCAACATAGATCTTTGGACTCCCGATCCTATGATCTTGCTTGTATGAGACTGTAGACTCTGCTGAATGAATGGGTCAATCAATCAATCAATCAATGAAACCATCAGAAAGTGACCACCACGAGCATGTTGTAAAGCAACCAGCTAATGGATGATCAGTGCCAAGGTTACTAGTTATGTGTTCTTGATTTTTTTTTCAAAGAAGACTGCAGCAGATGAAACACAAAAACAAAAAAAGGTACTACACTGAAACAGTAGTCACATATATTTTTTTAAATATATTTTATTGATTTTTTTACAGAGAGGAAGGGAGAGGGATAGAGAGTTAGAAACATCGATGAGAGAGAAACATTGATCAGCTGCCTCCTGCACACTCTCTACTGGGCATGTGCCCACAGCCAAGGTACATGCCCTTGATCAGAATTGAACCTGGGACCCTTGAGTCCGCAGGCCGACGCTCTATCCACTGAGCCAAGCCGGTTAGTGCAGTGGTCACATTCTTGTCACAATTATGTATCTTTGCACCCAGAAAGGCTCAGGGGTGCTTATTTGATGAAAATGATTCCCAAAAAGCTGACTTTTTGGCATCACAGTCCCAGTGGCTCCTTGTTGGCCATGGCCATGGTCATAAGGCTGGACCTAACTTCAGAAGCATCGAGGGCCGTCTGGCTCCGAAGAGCAAGTCTGTTTTGTTTTTGTTTTTTTTTGACATTTTTTTTTATTGAGGTATTATATGTGTACATATCTTACCATTGCCCCCTCCCACCCCACACCCATACATGCCCTCACCCCCCAGAGTTTTGCGTCCATTGTTTATGCTTATATGCATGCATACAAGTCCTTCGTTTGATTTCTTATCTCCCCCACCTCTCCCTAACTTTCCCCCTGTAATTTGAAAGTCTGTTTGATGCTTTACTGTCTCTGTATCTATCTTTTTGTTCATCAGTTTATAATGTTCTTTATTATCCACAAATGAGTGAGATCATGTGGTATTTTTCTTTCATTGACTGGCTTATTTCACTTAACATAATGTTCTCCAGTTCCATCCAGGTTGCTGCAAATGATGAGAATTCCTTCTTTTTTCAAATCTGTTTTTATAATATCAAATTTGCAATAAGGGAAAACGACACACGTGGCTTGGAGTTGGACAGGCCTCCATTTTTAACACGACTGACTTCCCTTCCTCTTCCTGGGGGGGGGGGGGTGCGGCGAAGTGGGTGGGCTCTTTTTCTGGGCCCCAGGCCTTATCTCTGGGAAGTTGTCCAGTTGAGACCCCGAAGTCACTGAACAAACAGGGTAAGGTTCTCCATAGCGGACCTTTGGTTCAGATACATTTCACCGGCTTTGCTTCCCCGAGGCAGGGAGTGGCTCTCGGCTCCGCACTAATAATATCCTCCAGCCCGCGATCAAGTCAAGTCCAAAGTAAACGGAGACGCCTTATCAGCACGTCCCAGCTATCCCCTTACCGCGCCGTACTCGCCAACTGTGCGTCCTCCCCGAGATGTGGACTCGATGCCCATGCACGGGCCCTGGCCGAGCGGGTGTTGGTTTGCCAGAGGCGAGCGGGCCGCCCTGGGGTTCCAGGGCCTTGTCGTCACCCCCATGGGAGGAAGAGAGGTGTATTTTACAGCGAGATTCCTTCCTTGAGGATCTCATAACCGGCACCGGGGGGGGGGGGAATTCAGAGCTCCGTGCCAAGTTATCCCTTCTCTTCCTCCTTGTTAATATTAACTGATGGAGCTCTCGGAGGGAAAGTGCATTTCTCACTGCGAGTCGAGAGAGCGCTGTGGTCGGCCAGCTCCTCGCCCACCCCGTTGTCAGAGAAGATGAGTCAAAAGGGATTTACACACCCCGTTAATCCTAACAGATGGCCCTTCCCCTGGATTCCGGGAGAAGTTGAAAATCAACCCACGTTGTCTCCAACTCCAAATGAGACAAATGAGCACAGTGGCCTTGATGGCTGCTGAGCAGCGTTCTAGCAAAAGGAACGGGGTAAGAAGGATAAAAGACGTAAAGATTGAGAAAGACCCGTGTCTCATCTCACCTCATTTTAAAATCTGTCCTCCTCCCCCCTACCTCTGACACACAAATGAGGCTTATCTGGAAAGGCGTGAAAACCGTAGTTGTGTGTGTGTGTGTGTGCGTGTGTGTGTGTGTGTGTGTGTGTGAGAGAGAGAGAGAGAGAGACAGAGAGAGACAGAGAGACAGAGAGGCTTACCACCCTACGTCACATCCAGTAAAAGTTCCTATGTACATGCACATGCATGTATAGTGTGTGTAAGTGAAACTGTAAATATGGAACATTTCCATGTTGAATATACTTCACACACTCAAATAGCACGTGGCAACAGGAACAATGGAGACTGCTTATGTTGAGAAACAGCAAGATGTTGTAGGTTTTCTTGGGCTATTATTTTTTTATTTTTTTTGCAGTTGTAGACATATCCCCCTGGGAGTGGCTGGCTGGGGAAGGTGTGATGGGCTGGGCCGGCTTTCCTCGTAAAACCCCCATATAAAAATCCTGTCAGGATTGCTAGATACTGGGGTGTGGACCACACTGTTGCTGCGTCCGTTGCATTCCACACGCAGCGTGCCTCTGAGGGCTCTGTCTTTCCCATCAGACCCGCAGAGAAGAGAGGCTGGAGGGAGAAACCTCCCATTGTCACCTCGCAAGTGGAGGGGTGTGTGTGACTACCCCGCTGCCCTGCCCACCATGGGCAACGTGATCAGACTCCCGGGCCAAGGTGGGCCAGTCACGTCTTTTTCTCACATGAGCTTCTTTAACAGAGAATTACTGTAGCAGGATGGCGTGAACTAACAATAGGTCTCAAACGGGAAGGCCCAGAAGCCGTTGCTATTTGGGGTCCCAGGACCTCCACGCGTGGGTTTCTGGGCTTTCTGGGGCCACTTGGGTCAGTCCTTTTACGGCACATCAGTGTCCTCGCCACGAAGAGCCTCACTTGAATGCGCCAGGTCAGATCATTTCCCGCTGCCTGCAAACCAAAGAAACCGCTAATACGGTTTATTTCATTTTTAACGTTTTATTATCTTTAATGAGTATAAATCTTCTTAGTGATGTTCCCTGGATAGATAATGATCAATTCCCAAGGAAAAAAGAAAATGTTCCGTTTATTTTCAGACCAATAGCATGAGAGGGCAGCCAACATCCAGCTGAAAATTTGTGTCTTGCATATTTTTGGGGATTCCACTCATCCAATTCCCCAGAGTGGTAACTAGCTAGTTATTTTCATCATCTCAAAACCCACCGAATAAAAGGCTCTTTTTTAAAAAAATTATTTTACATTCGGTAACCCAACTGGAAGGATGATGCAAATACCCAAATCCTACTTAAAAATTAGAGAGATCTATCCATTTCTAAGTCTGCTTACATGGAGCTGGCTTTATCTGTTTCCTCAACGTGCTTGAGAATGGCCGGTTCCATTTTGCATGTACTTAACAGCTGAAAGGACCTCCGGGGCAGCCATATTTACCATTGCCAAGATCTCCATAAATTAGCCTTGTCATGGGAGACCACGCGTTCCTCGGCGAAGGCGTTCCAGCAGCTCCCGCTGTGGCTCAGGACTTCAAATGAAAAGCTTTGCCCGGCGCGATGATCCTTCTGCCCTCCCGCCTCCCCCCTTCCTGGGCCACCATCTGGGTAGCCGAGCATTAAGGCACTGCCAAAAATTGCCTCATCGAACAATAGGTGTCACTGTGTGACAGCATCCAAAGAGGAGGCTGTTCCCTCAGGTTGACGATAACGCAAGAATGAAAGGACCTATACGATCAGAGTGGGACCTGGTGTTTGGGCTGGGTGTGGTTTTTATTCTAGCCCAGTGGTCAGCAAACTCATTAGTCCACAGAGCCAAATACCAACAGGACAACGATTGAAATTTCTTTGGAGAGCCACATTTTTTAAACTTAAGCTTCTTCTAACGCCACTTCTTCAAAATAGACTCGCCCAGGCTGTGGTATGTTGTGGAAGAGCCAATTTCAAGGGGCCAAAGAGCTGCATGTAGCTCGCGAGCTGCGGTTTGCCGACCACTGTTCTAGCCAAGCCGATACACATCCATCTTAATCTCTCTGTGCAATGGCCCTCTGTGATGGGGAAGAGTCCACTGAGAACTTGTTGCTACCCTCTAGGAGCTTGAGATGAAGAACTTGGAAAGCCTTTGCCTAATAGGCAACTGGAAAACAGTTCAAGTCCAAATGCCAGGGTCCATGCTATAATCCCACCAAGGAACACATATTACCACCCATCATCCATTCTAACTATTAATTCTGTCATCTCATTTTTGCAAAGGTTTCCGCTCCAAGCCTACTCTCTCCCCATCAGATGGAATATGAGATACGTTGAGATTGTTAAGAGCTCAGACGACAGGGTTTTATCAGGCTATCTGAGCCACTCAGAGCCCCGAGCGCTCTCCTTTTCCATGGATTATAATAAACCAAATCATGCTGGTGTCACGGACCTTGAATACCTACTAACCTTGATAAGCACTTACACCTAAACAAAAAGAGAATCAATTTGCATTTTCCTTTCTGCCGGCTTGCATAATGCTTCATGTTCCAGTTGCCATTACGGGTTATTGCTGCCTTTACACAGCACATTAGGCCATGTGTGTCCATTGTTCACGCACAGTTCCAGCAGCAGCTTCAGGCCGAAGGCGTTTGCACAATGATGTTGCTTTTGTCCTGGCCTCACGCTATGGTCTCCAATGTGTGTATCCCAACAGGTCTCTCTCCAAGACCTGCACACGGTCCTCTGTGAGCACCTGTCAGTCATCAGCTTCACTCACAATCAGAATGAACAGTGCTCAAGGTCTCAGTGAGCACACGTGGGCACATGCACGTGTGTGTGTGCACACATACACACACACACACACACACACACACACACACACACAACTTACCTGGGTGGGCAGGTCAGCAAAGCTGCCAAGCTTCTTGGTTGCTTGGTTGGCCCTGAATAATTGAAACCTCCACAAGCTCAAGAAATTCCTTGGACAGCCCGGCCGGTGTGGCTCAGTGGTTGAGCATCGACATATGAACCAGGAGGTCACGGTTCGATTCCCACTCAGGGCACATGCCCGGGTTGCGGCTCGATCCCCAGGGTGGGGCGTGCAGGAGGCAGTTGATCAGTGATTCTCTCTCATCGCTGATGTTTCCATCTTTCTCTCCCTCTCCCTTCCTCTCTGAAATCAATAAAAATATTTTTTTTTTTAAAAAGGCAATTCCTTGAACAGATCATAGAATTCTAAGCGATCTCCCCAAGCTGACCAAAGCTGCCCACCATACCCTGTCGGGCCTTTGCAGTCCCATATTCTCCTCTGATCTATGGCCTCTTCACATTCTGGGGCAGAGGACACCAACCACAGGCATTGATTAAGCAAACATGGGCGGATGGGAAGAGATGGAAAGCGTGCTCGCTCTGGAAAGCACCGCTACTCGCGTTAGAGTAATTGAGCAGCGGCCGCTGGCAGGTAGGGTACCACAATTATTACAGATGTAACCTTTGGGGAAGTGAAGCCCGAAAGTCTTAACCCAGAAAGACAGATGCACTCGGTGAGAAAGAATGGCCACCGAAGGCCCATTTCACAAAGAAAACGCGTACAAGTCGTGGCTCCAGAGCCCATTCCAACAGTGACAAATGGCTTGGTCAGAGATCAAAAATTAAAGCATAAAATATTGATATTTGAAAATTGAGTTTTCGTCATAAAAAAAAAAACACTCCGAAGAACCATTTGCTCCCGGTATGTTTGGCAAGCCTGTTTTATTGTATATTCAGCTAGTCTTTCTTCTGCATTCGTCCTGGGCCCCTTGCATGTCCTGATTCCATTTGAAATCAATAAAGAATACATCCGGAATATTTTTACAGTGGTGAAAAGTCTGAATCTGAACGCCAAATCCTTAATCTGTTCATTACTGATTCATCAAGTCGTGTCATGGAGAAGCTAGGCTCGAGGATCCTAATGGACAGGTAAAGTCTTTTTAAATTTTCTGCAGGTCCTTGTGTGAAGTCGTTAATGATGATAGAGGAGATGCAGATAAATAAAAATAACACAAGCACAGACAGAGCTATTGATCCTGGGGATATATGGGCGTCCTGCAAAGAGTTTAAAATATAATAAATAACGCTGCACTCAGAAATACAGCTTGATGTGTCGTCCAGTGAAGGAAAGGAAAAGGAATATTCCTGGAACAAGGAAGTGGGGCCCCTACACCAGTATTTGGAGTGAGCCCCAGGGGGAAAAAAAGGCGAATGAGGCCAGGGCCCTGTTCTGTAGAATGTTCCAGTCCAGAATGCAGTCTGGCAAGCAAGTCATGGCACAGAGAAGGTAGTAAGT
Organism: Cnephaeus nilssonii; assembly: GCF_951640355.1. NCBI lineage: Eukaryota > Metazoa > Chordata > Mammalia > Chiroptera > Vespertilionidae > Cnephaeus > Cnephaeus nilssonii. The sequence continues at coordinate 10,218,136 of NC_137095.1, read as the reverse complement.
GCAGATTTCCATGTGCAAGATTGAAAAATCACTGTAATATTACCATCTCCACCTGGCCGGTGTTGCTCAGTGGTTGAGCATCAGCCATGAACCAGGAGATCAGAGTTCGATTCCCAGTCAGGGCACATGCCCGGGTTGCAGGCTCGATCCCCAGTAGGGGGCGTGCAGGAGGCAGCAGATCAGTGATTCTTATCATTGATGTTTCTCTCTCTCTCTCTCTCTCTCTCTCTCTCTCTCTCTCTCTCCCTTCCTCTCTCACATCAATAAAAATATATTTTTAAAAATATATGTTACCATCTCCTTCGTCCTTGTGATTTTCCTATGAACCTGATGGACAAGGTCCAGGCAAAGCTGCTTAATTTAACGTGAGCTTGCTCCTTCACCTCTCAACCCCACGCCAGGTTGGCAAAGCCCATCAAAAGCCTGCAAGAATATTATGGGATTCCATAGATACCAAGTCAAAGAGAGAGTCTGAAGACCAAGCAGCTGCCATTCACAATTCCTCCACATCCATACCGCATCCTCTCATTACAAGGCCGAATTCACGTTTACTAAAAAAGGAGGGAAGCATTTACTCCAGTGAAATGAAAGCGATTTATTATTATTATTATTATTATTATTATTATTATTATTGCCAGGAATAAAAATACTCTTTGGATGATTGGGAACGCCACCGAAAGGATTTTAAAATACAACTTAAAGCCAATAAAAAATGGTTTAGTGGTGAATATTTGTATTATCCAAAGGCTTTTCCTTCTACGAAAGGGCTCCCCACAGAATTCTCCTAAATGTGAAGTCCCCCGGTGCGTTTAAACGGTGTTTACAGATCATTAACTACTCACAAAAAGTCTGGTGCAGAAAAACTGCCCAAGTGTGAGGATCTCCACTGATTAACCAGAATCGAAGGGAAGGATGCCTGAGAGGTGGAATCCACTTTGCCAGACACGAATTTTCACAATGGATTTTGGAATATGTCTATGTGTGCAAGATTTCTCCTTGGAATGCAAACTGAACCCACATTTTAAGAATATTATTTTTTTTAAATATATTTTTATTGATTTCAGAGAGGGAAGGAGAGAGAGAGAGAGAAACATCAATGATGAGAGAGACTCATTGATTGGCTGCCTCCTGCACATCCCCTACTGGGGATCAAACCTGCAACCTGGCTTGTGCCCTTGACAGGAATCGAACCCCAGACCCTTCAGTCCGCAGGCCAATGCTCTCTCCACTGAGCCAAACTGGCTAGGGCAAGAATATTGTCTTTAATGCTGAAATATTTGGGCTTTATATGAAAATATCAAAATTTGTCAAATTATTAACTGGGTATTTTTGTTATTTAGGCGATTTTCAAGTGTGTGTGTGTGTGTTTTTAATTCATTACATTACACTATTATTACTATCTAAGTACACAAAATTTTGTCCACATTTCTACTTGAGTCCTTGGTATTGACTTGTAAAAGGAGAGCAAAATGCACACTTTTTAAATGTTGCTGATATAAATTGTTCAGACGCTTTTCAGAAAGCGAAATCTGATATATGTTCCTGTCACCATAGTGCCCTATTTACTGAATCTTCACCAGCAGTGAATATGAACATTTTGAAAATGGTTCCTAATGTTTTAGCTGAAAATAGTACTTTTTATTTATTTTAAAATCATTGTGAGTAAAGGAAAATTTAACACTTTTGTTATTTTAGTTAGTGATTTGTATTTCCTCCTATAAACTAAATCCTTGGTAGCATTTTCCTGTTTTGTCTGTCTGCTTTTTCTTATTGATTTGCATGAGCTTTTTACATATTAAGGATAAAACTTTTTTTTCATATCAATGCCATTTTTTTCTAGTTAAGGGTGTGAGCTTTAATTTTGTTTGTGAAATATTAAACATGTGCTTCTGATTTTTCCCCACCGATTTTGACTTAGAAAATCCTTTCTCCAGAAATTACATGAAAAAGTCATTTATGTTTTCTTCTATTGCTTTCATTGTGTATGTGTTTTTTTTTAATGCCCTTACCAGCTGGATGAGTAGGCCTGCCCTCCTAATCTCTCTAAAACTGTTTTTTCCTTCATAGTGTGGAAATTATAACAACTATTTCACAGAGTTCTAGGCATTCTATGATACATGTTTAAGCTCTCTGCCTCATAAGTTGATAAAAATGAAAGTTCGATAATATTATTATAGCTGACAGAATATGATATGCTAAGTTTCAACATATCTTGACCAGACACAGCAAACACAAATGCATCTTTTTTTTTTCCCAGAAGGGGGGGGGGGGAGAGAGAGAGAGAGAGGGAGAGAGAGATAGAGAGAGAGAGGGAGGGAAAGAGAAACATCAATGATGAGAGGGAATCATTGTTCAGCTGCCTCCTGCATGCCCCCCACCAGGGATCAAGGCCGAAACCCAGGCATGTGCCCTGACCGGGAGTCGAACCGTGACTCCCAGGTTCATAGGTATGCTCAACCCCTAAGCCACGCCAGCTTGGCCACAATCACCTCTTTAATAGCTTCAAACAAGGCATAAGTCAGTAACTACATTTTATATGAGCACCTTTGACCCCATTTTTATGACTTTTTTACGTTTTGTTTCACTTTTGTGTTTGTTTTTTTCCTCCAAAACCTTCTCCAAATAATCTTACCTAGTAATAGACAAACATGTAGGTTGACCGTACCTCCGCTATGCCCACAGCCAATCAGAGTGAATATGCAAATTAACCCAACAAAGATGGCGGGTTAATTTGCATATGCAGGCAAGGAGCGGCCGGGAGGGACAGGACGCCTGCTATGAGGGGGAGGAGGGGTGATGGAGGGAGCTACAGGAGCAGTGCTCTGGACAGAAACAAGGACTTGCCAGCTCCCTGGTGGGCCGGGAGTGGGGATTTGCTGGCTCCCCAGAGACTGGGAGTGAAGACTGGGGAAGGAAGGCCTATTCTTACACGAATATCGAGCAACGGTCTCCTAGTGTTTAATAAGAGGCTAATGTGTCCCAGAGAACAGTGGGACCTTCTAAACTCTTCTCCCTGTGATCTTGGAAAAAGGGTTTCTCCCTCAACACCACCTCCATTCCCACCCCCGCCTCACCGCCCAGTTTAATATGGCTCGGACCGCCTTCTCATATCCCCAGCCCCTGAATGAATCATTTTCAGCACTGAGTTCTGATCATTATATACAAGGTCACTTTTTAATTAGAACAATATAGTAAAACATATGCTCGGAAGATAAATGAGGTACAAAGCTAGCCGTGCTACAGTGAACCCTTTTATTGGAAAGCCCTTAAAAATAATAAGCGTCATGTATAGTCCAGGGGCCTTTGCAACATATTTCAGTCCCGCAAAGTGCCTGCCATGGTGGATGAATGCCCCGTGATAGGGAGCAATCATTTGGCAGCCTAGGTTATTTTAATGGACACATCACTTTAAACGAAGCCTCCGCCATCTGTTCTGCCCTCTAATTACAGATGCAAAAAGCACATAATTCACAATTGCATCATAAAAAAGTAAGATATAAGTGATTTAAATGCATGTGGGTCTTCCTTATTCAATGCAGCACGCAGCTGTTGTGTTGTTTGCATGTTTCAAACACAAATGAGGGCAGAATCGCTCTTCCCCGATGGAGTGGAGTCCCCGGTACAGGGCATGGTGGGGTGTAGTTCCATGTACTAGTAAAAGCGTGTGCGACCTAGCGCCTGACATTACACGAGAGGCCAGGCCATTCCGTAAAGCACTCTGTGATCTGGTACCATGTGCGATGGGGTGTATGTTTAGGTTAAAATCTGATTACCAGCCCTGGCGGGCATGCTCAGTGGTTAGAACGTTGGCCTGCACATTGGAGGGTCGTGGGTTTGATTCCTGGTCAAAGGCGCATACCTGAGTTGCAGGTTTGATCCCCAGTCCCAGTCAGAGCACGTGTGGGAGGCAACCAATCAATGTGTTTCTCTCCCATTGATATATCTCTCTCTCTTCCTCTCTCCCTCCCTCCCTCCCTTCTACTCTTCCTAAAAATCAATGGAAAAAATATATTCACGCTCTGGGTAAGGATTTTAAAAATCTGTCTTCCAGTTGGTTCTTTATTAGGCTCCCACATTTCAGTGAAGGTTGCAAGTATGCGTATCCGTGTACTAACCAGTGTAGATCATTGTGTTACTATAAAGGATCCTTCTTCAGAGGGTGGGTACCCTGGTTGCCCCAAAATCAAAGAGGCACTGCTTGGCGTAAGCCCATGTATATCTTATATGAATCCTTTCTGATTTCCCAAGACTAACTCTTTGGTATCAGAAGCAGAAGGATGAAGATCCTTTCCTTTCCCCTAAAGTATCCAAAAGGCTTCCAGGCTTCCCCATGGGTTTCCACGTTAATGATGACTCATCCGGGGAGGATGTCTTCATAGCCAGCTTCAAGGTGAACTGAATTCCTCCCTGAGACGTGAGGAACTTCCCTGCTATCTGTACTGACAGAGTCACAATGGGCCCCAAATACAATTCTGCTTCTTAAAGGAAAAGTTTGTTAAATTCATTCTAGGTATAACCAGTTTGTTTTCAAGCAATGAAGTCTGTTAGTCAAATGAAATTTTAATAGAGGAAAATATTTACTTCTTAGGGCTAACTGTGGGGGGATGGGGCTAAAAGTGAATTAATTAGTAAAGAGTGCAAAATAATAGCTTAAAAAGCAAGCGGACTATTTGAAATTGCATGCTGTAACCCTATCAGTGATGATAAAATATCACCTCTACACACGGGCTACAAAGAATTCAAGTATAATGCTAACCAAGGTTGCCCTTGAGTGGTTACATCGTAAGAAAGTAATGCTCTTTAGTGGTTTTTCCAAATTCTAAAATTTCTGCTTATAATTTTTCTAAAATAACCAGAAAATATGTATTTTAAAACCCCAAACAGAAACACATTAGAGAGTTAAGGTACTATCTGATCCATTTCCAAGCCTACTATTGAATTTGGGTTTTTATGAGACTCTTCTAAACGTGTCAATTGGTATAGACCTTTTTCTGAGTTCCCTGGACTATCATATAATACTGAACACACACTGATTGAAATCTATAATAATAAAAGCATGATATGCTAATTAGACTGACCGGTGCCGGCAGCTGGGGGAAGGCCTACTCTTGCACAAATTTCGTGCATCGGGCCTCTAGTAAGAAATACCAATCAGTTCATTTTGTCAATTAATTCATAAGAAACCTTGATAATTACCTTTTTTAATAAGAAAGCATTGCCATTTTTAAGGAAACAATAGCACACAATCAGAAATTCCCATCAAAGCCACCTCAATATCCCTTTATGTTTCAATGATTCTCTTATCTAAGAAAGTACTAAAGAAACCTTGCCCTATTCAGCTCCCACCTCAGTTAGCAGCAATACGAGAAAAGGAAGAACAATGAGTAAAACCGAAATGTATTTAATAATTTTAAACTTTATTCTGATATTACATTTCTTCTAGCTCTGATTTTTAATTAAAAATGTGTAGTAAATGACGGAATAGGAAAACTCATGTTGCCTCTCACACTGATTTTAATTTTCCATCTCTGTAAACTTCAGTCTGCTTAGGAATTTTCCAACTGTAGCTTAAAAATGGACGTAGAGAACTCTGGAGAGTAAAAACAGAAAATCTGTTAAACACGATTTTTTACCTTTTTTTTTTTTTTTACTCAGTTAACCTGTTATGTGGACATACCTTTTAAATTCAGATTGTACATTGGGTATATCTGTACTCTAGAACATTAGGGTTGATCAGATATAAAAACGAACAAATCCAGTGTTCGCAACCCAGATGCTCATACATACATGTTAGAAAATTATTTTATTTTAAAATCCTTTTTATGATAGGTGATACATTTTACAAAAAAGAATGGAATTTCAGAAAAATCAACTGGAAAAGGAACCATGTCCTTCATCTACACTCAGGCTCTTTACATTATTTTTATTTCAGAAGAACTAAAAAATAAGTTAAATCAATATTTCTGAACATGCAGCATTCTAGACAAGAATGCCTCAATAGTTGTTATTCAAACAGTCAGTTCTCTTTATTTAAATGTATGTCATTTGCCCTGGGAAAGAGAAATGAATCACAAGCAAAATATGTTTTACCTGAACTTTATTTTTCAATTAAATTACAACCAACATCTCTTTTTTTGGCACAGATTTTAATTGCGTTTAATTTAAATTCAGTTTTAGTTCAGACATTTCAGAGCTATTACTTGTTGGCAAACTTTAAAATGAGCTTAAAAACAAACATATTTATTGAATGGCGTATAAAGAGAACCCGCTTTGGGATCAAGGATGCTGAGTAGATAAGGCCAAAGAGGAGGAAAAGGAAGGAATATGGGGGTGTAGTCACAAATACTTTCCCCAAGCAGAGGACACTACAGCCCCCTTTCCCCAGAAGAGTGGCACATCTGATACATGAGAAATGAAGACTTACAGTTGTATGTTTATGAAGGTCTCAACAGTCTTTGCTCTGGGAAGATTAACTGAGCCTCAAATTATAAATCCTCTACTAAGACCCCACAGTCCAGTGTAGTATTATGTTAGTACTGGAACCGTGATTGTCATTTTGGTAACTGGTATCCATTGACATTTAGAGATGCATAGACACAAGTGATGATGATGATGAAGGTGGTGATGATGATGATGAAGAAGGTGGTGGTGATATGATGATAAAGGTGGTAATGATGAAGGTGATGGTGATGATTATGAAGGTGAGGATGATGAGGATTAAGATAATAATGGTAATGACAGTGATGATAAAGGTGGTGATGATGAGGATGAGGATGAAGGTGGTGGTGATGATGAGGATGATGGTGATGACTGATGATGATAAAGGTGGTAATGATGAAGGTGGTGGTGATGATGATGAAGGTGAGGATGATGATGATAATGGTGATGACAGTGATGATGATAAAGGTGGTAATGATGAAGGTGGTGATGATGATGAAGGTGAGGGTGATGATGGTGATATTTAATACATATAAAATTACCATTTGCCGGCTCTGTTCTAGTTGCTTTGTTTTTTCTGTATCATTGAATCCTCTCAGCCACCCTGTGAGGAAGTCACTGACACACTAAAAAGGACACACTACCAGGAAGAGACCCTCCAGGGAACAAATGACACTGGGTCTATGAAACTCTACAGCGACTCACATCGGCTCACCTGGACCAGCCCTGATCCCCTCTATTATGAATCTAGTCTTGCTTGGCAAATATTTGTGACTAGGATAAATGGAGAAAAGTGGGTTTAAAAGTATTTCATAGTAAATTAAAATTTGAAAATTATTATTATTGTAATTATACTAGCATACAATAGCATATTTACTAAGCAAGCTATTTCCCCAAAATCAAAATAGAGAATGAGAAATAACAGTTCACTCTTTTATTGAACTGATCCTTGTCCTAGTAAACTTGGCAGGAATGTGTAGATATATAGTCAAAGATGCTCAACAGAGGCTCCTTGGTGCCAAAATCAATGAGAAGAGGGACAACCCCATTGTAGCCATTCTTTTTCTGCTCATGTGCCCGTGGCCTTGGGTCTACAAGGAAGCAGGGCCTGGGGGCTGCCGCTGTGCTGTACACAGAGGGAGTTCTTCTATCTTTGGATGGAAAAACAAACTCTCTTTATCTGCAGCAATAATCTAGCTCTCAAGACAAAGTGAGCGAGGAATAGAGAGAGGCCTTGCCAGCTCACCCCAGCTCCCAGTGCACCCACCCGTCACAGTGTGGCCCGCAGCCTGAATTGGCATCAGTACAGATGGACTGAAATACTCATTTTTACCTAGAAGGAAGGTTTTAGAGCGTGCAAGGAAAAAGAGTTTTGTCAGAAAGCAAGACCTTCGGCAAGCCAGAGCACAAATGTTTATTTAAAAGAATTTTTAGACTCTGATTCGCGCCAAGAAAGCCGGGCCAGTTGCGGAATCCCATGGGGGCATCCGTATGTGGAGGTCTCTGCCTGGAGAGTCATTTGTTAATGGCGTGTTTACAAAACTCTTTGTCCTCAAGTGGAACTAAGAAAACGCCAGAGACATGTTCGGTTCCAATTCCACGACACGGGCCTAAATTTAGAGCAAAGGAAATGTGTGGTCAATTATACACATCAAATTCAATGACATTTCTAGATGTGATACCAACAGCACCCTAAATTGAGCTTAGGTTCTTCAATGTTCAATTCTTTTTTAAAACATTATTTTTCCCCGTGATCACATGTAATGCAGCTCAATGTTAGAACGTAGGGAGTGAGAAAGAAAGAAAAAAAGCATTGGAACATTTTCCCATCAATGGAGATATCTTTAAACCTAGCCTCAAGCAATGTTCTCTAAAACAAGACTGTAGCCCTAACCGGTTTGGCTCAGTGGATAGAGCGTCGGCCTGCGGACTGAAGGGTCCCAGGTTCGATTCTGGTCAGGGGCATGTACCTTGGTTGTGGGCACATCCCCAGGAGGGGGTGTGCAGGAGGCAGCTGATCGATGTTTCTCTCTCATCGATGTTTCTAGCTCTCTATCCCTCTCCCTTCCTCTCTGTAAAAAGTCAATAAAATATATTTAAAAATAAATAAATAAAACAAGATTGTAGCAGGATAGAGATTTTGAAGTAACTTAGATGAATAATTTTTATTGCAGTATAATTTTTCAAATGTTTATTAAATTGATTGGGGTGACATTGGCCAACATGAACATACAGGTTTCAGGTGTGGGTTTCTATGTTATAAGACCTGTATATATTGCACCATGTGTCCACCACCCAAAGTCAAATCTTCTCCTGTCGCCTTATATTAGGACCCCGTTCTCCGCCCACCCCCTTTCCTCTGGCAACCACCCCACTGCTGTTTGTGTTCACAAGTTTCAGTTTCATATCCCACATAGGAGTGAAGCCATATAGTTCCTAGCTTTTTCTGAGTGGCTTATTTCACTTAGCGTAATGTCCTCAAGATCCACCCATGCTGTTGCAAAGGACGCTAATGTCTAAAACGTATGCTCGAGAGAGGCAAAGAGGTATTCTAAGCAGAAGGGGGTTCTGAAGTTGGAAACTTGATAGGGAGATGGGAAGGGAAACTCAGCCCAATGTTAAAAACCAGCCACGTGTGATGGATCTGCGTCCCACTGTGGTGTTTGTAGAACTTTCCTCGGACATTCGTGTCTCCGCCTTAACTTTTCTTCAGCGTGGACTCCAGGGACCTGTAGGTATCTGAGCTGCCATACTTTCCTCCCTGCACATAAAACACCTTTGGAGAGCTCTTTAGGATCGGAATGCTGCAGGATCTTGGAAGTCACTCTGAAGACAGAGAGCTCTGACTGAAGACCGTAGTTGCCTACAGCTGGGGAGGGCTCAGACCCTGCTTCCCCGTGAGCCTCATCAGAAGGTGAGAAGGTAGATCCAAGATGACACTCCGCAGACTTAGGATTGCATTCAGCAGGGCGACCCACTGCAGCCAACTGAACTTGGCCATCAGCCATCCAAGTCCAAATGGGATGTGGGATCTGCCTTTCAAATCCTTTCTTCCCTGACACAAAAAGAAATAATTAAAACGGTCTCCCTGCGCGGATGCCCAGTCAAAACCAGTGATAACAACAACCAAATGCAACAGGCCACCCCGCTGATGGGTTCCTGCCTTCAGACACGGGGAATTCTTGAATCCGACTTCAGTACTCCTTTGCAATTCGTACCACCAAAATGTTGCCAGGAACGCATGTTACTGCCTGGCCTTGTGATAATAAAAAAGATACCATGGTGGTTTTAAAAAAAAATCATGGTACATGGTTTTCTCCTTGCTTCCCTCATTCACTCTCCCCTCTAGGGGAATTGGAGCTCAAGCAAATGAAAGAAACCACTGTGACCGAGCTGGAAAGCCATACCACCTCCTCAGAGAGGACCAGGACCGGATCCCGCGGCCCTGTGCCTGCCTGCTGTTTCCTCGCCTTCCCTCAGCATCACGTGTCCACTCTGCGCCCGCATGGTGGTCGCCATGCCCCACGCTCCCCGCGCTCCCCCTGGCCAGAGGGAAGATCGTCCCTTCTCCTGGGGCCGTGCCGCGACACCTGGGAGAAAACGTTGTCTTTGGGGAAACAGCAAAATTGTGTGACTGCATGAAAGTCAACACTATTTATCTTCACCTCCTGTCCTCCCCGCGGACAAAGGGGCACCACTGTGGGGCCCAGCCCCCGCCCCCCCCCCCCCAGCCCAGCTGCAATGGCAAAGGAGGCAGGGGCTGCGACTTTCAAATGTCAGCCCCTTTGTGCCCGACTACTAGTTTATGAGGCTGATGTCGAGCATTGCAGTCAATGAAGCCTTTGTCCTAGGTGTCCAGGGCAGGGCAGTGGAAAAACTGCCCTCTCTGCTACCCCAGGCCCATCCATCTTCCCCGCCACTTCTCCGTCTCCTGAGCCGACAGAGAGAGGATCCCTCCTGGGTTAATGTACTGGAAAATTGCCCTGCGTGTTGATGAGGGGGTCCCGTCCCAACGAAAGAAAGAAGGAAAGGCCAAGAAGACGGGGAAGAAGAGGCGTCTTCCCCACTGAACTGCTGGCCTTCCGCTTGTGGGTCTGACCCTGATTATGGGAACCTCAATGCCCGGCTCGGAGGGTTATTGTCAAGTCTGGCAGCACGCACTTCCGATCGAATTTTTTTTTTATTATTATTTATAATCGCAGAGTGGATTTGGACAGCTCCCAGCACCCATCCCACCCCCAGCTGTGCGTGTGCACACACACACACACACACACACACACACACACACACAAGCCCTTAGCTTTGAAGAGGTCCCAACCACGCGCATGCAGTCGTCTTCAGGACAATCTCCTCTCCTCCTCGGAGCGGTTTCCCCAAGGCCATTCCCTATAAAAGGCAGACACGTTGTTTTCATGGAAGGTTGCACTGTGTGAACTTCGCCATGAACGTGGAGCCCAAAGAAGGCTGCCTTCTGCCATATCACACAGTCGCTTATTCGAACTATTCTTCCGGCTAAAAATAACCTCCTGTCTCTCCAATCTCCTCCCTGCATCTCCAATCTCCTCCCTGCATCACCAAAACGTATGCTTGTTGGGACGGTTTCAGTTTAGCACAAAATGGCCTGTAAGTGGTTGTTAAGGCATTGACTAGGCACACCCCTGTGTGCTCCCGGATATGTCGGCTGTGCCCACGGTTGCTCCAAGAGATTTTCACAAAGCAGCAGAGTCCTTCCAGAAACTTCTAAGCCAAAATCATGGAAACTAGGAACACAAGTGTCCGGGTGATTGTCGCCAGTGCGAAATGTGCACTTCAGAATTCAGCAAACACATATAGCAAGTGTGTTTTTTAGAAGAAAAAAAAAAAGAGCATCTGGGTGAATTTTCTTCTTCCTTCAACCTATTTTCCAGAAATTGCTTTAAGCTTCCATTGATTTTCATTTGGCCCAAGAAATTGGAGATGAGGGATATTACCAGGTCAAAGCTCTATTTCTTGGTGACAGAAGAAAAAAAATAGGGCCCTCGCTGGTTTGGCTCAGTGGATAGAGCGTCGGCCTGTGTACTGAAGGGTCCCGGGTTCGATTCCGGTCAAGGGCACCTGCCCGGGTTGTGGGCTCGATCCCCAGTGTGGGGCGCGCAAGAGGCAGCCGATCAATGATTCTCTCTCATCATTGATGTTTCTCTCTCTCTCTCTCTCCCTTCTCCCTTCCCCTCTGAAATCAATACAAATATATATTTTAAAAAGAAAGAAAAAAATGGGATTTTTTACAAGGGAAATTGGTGGGAAAGGCAGGCATAAAAGTGACTCGAAACCGAGCAGGTTAATGAAAGTAGAATCAACGTTCAGTCCTCCACCTCCCTCCACTGCCCCGAGGTCTGTGTTCACTTTGAGGCTAGACACCAGTCTCCGCGTCAGATGCATGTGAAACCTTAACTTCCTGGTCACTGGGGGCCAAGCCTCTCTCCTGTTAGGAAGTTTATGGCAGAATGTGACAGCGCACAATTACAGCTGCTTTTTAAATTCCATGTATGGCGGCAGAGTGGAGACGTTTCTGGAGGCGGCTTGATTCTAGCCTGGGAAGAATTGCGTGGGTTGTTGCTCTTTTCTCTCCCACGTTTTCCCATCCTATATTTTCATCAAAACTCCCCCCGCAACCCCCCGGGTCGAAAACTTACTTTCTTTACTGCATTTTCAAATGCTAACCCCTGACAACTGTGGGGGCTTATTGAAATGTGTAGCACGGTGATAAGGAAGACATGGGATGTGGCTGAACAATCCTGCCCAGAAGAGGGGGGTCATTAAGTCTAACACAAACACTCGTCGGCACCCCCTAATCTCTGAGCCTGTCCCCCTTTGTGGAAGGAGGTCAGGAGCCTTTGGTCCCCACGCCCGCTCCCTAAAGACCCTTAACAAGCAGATGTTACTGTAACATGCCCAGGGAATCCAGCATAAATATGACCCCTGACCCCGGCTGTCAGCTGATCCACTGAGTCCCTTAGAAATATACTCTTAACTTTGCTCAATTCCCACTCTTTCCCACCATCCCCCTCCGCTCCGCCAGGCGCCCCCGCCTCGGGTTTCTATGCCTGTGGCTCCTGCTCGGGCGCTTGCACAGTTGCGCTCAGTATGACCTCTCTCTTCACGGAGGTCAAAGGCCCGAGACCTCAGGCCGGCCTCTCTTCTTGCTAAAGGCCAGCTGATGAATCACTCGTAACTTGAAGGGAACAGAGGCGGGGGGGTTGGCGGGGGGGCCTCTGGAGTCCTTTTGAGAGGAACAACTGTGGCCTATACATCAGCATTTACACTGTGCTGACACTTTCAGAACTCAGGGTCCTCTCTGGGAACCACAGAAAGAGGGGCTGGAGGAGAGACAGACAGATCTTACTGCCCGGGGTGCAAAAAATAAGAAGAAGGAAATGAGAGCATGATACCTGTCATCAGGATTGTGCAGCGTGAGACAAAGACAGAAAGAGAGAGAGAGAGACACACACACACAAATGTGGACACTATTCAACACACACACACACACACACACACACACACACACCCCACCCCAATTCCAGTTTATCAGAATCACTTTTTCCAAAACGGTAGAAAAAGAGAATTCTCCCCACTGCTGTGCGTTTGATCAAGAGGACTTTGTTGAAGGACTCAGAATTCTCTTGCTTGTTGTTTAAGAAAAGTAGAAAAGATCTCACTTCTAAAAGAGAAACCGTATGTGTGTGTTCTTTAATAAACCCCATGTGAGTAGATTCAGGAGGGAGGGATGGGGTGAGAAGGTCGGCTAGGTGGCTAAAATACCTAAAATGTGTTTCGTTTCTCCCTGCCCTGTTATTCCTACGAAGTTCTACTTTTTCGTGTTTAATTTGTCAGTAGTATAGAGTTGGCCTTCCATAACTCTGGGGTTTGTGTGGCGAATTCAACAAACTGCAGGTCAAAAATATTCGAACAAAAATATTCCAGAAAACTCCTGCAAGTTTGCCACCCACTGACCAGTGCACTGAATTCGCACTAAGGAAGCGATTAGAGTCGCACCCGGCGGAGGCCTATATCAAATGTAAATACTCCATGCAAGCACTACTCCTTTCACAGAAGGAACTTTAGTATTTTGGTGTGGGGGTGGGATCCCGGAACTCATTGCCTGCAGGTACTGAGGGATGGCTGTACTTTCCCGGAGGCCAGTTAGAACGTCTTCAGTAGCCTGACAGAAGCCCAGGGTTTGGCAGTCTCGCTGAGGAGCATAGAATACGGGAGGTCGGGCCCCCAGCCCCCTGTTCAGGCCCCGCCCTCGATGGGAACAGCGCTGCTCGGACTAGGAATTGACTTCTTAGTTTGGAATGCACCAATTTACAGGTCTTCAACGAATTAACGGTTGTGACTCTCTCTGACCATTTCAAGAAACACAAAGAGTAACCACAGAATACGTTTTGCCACCCAACATCGTGTGAGTTTAGGGGGAAAAAAATTGGGGGTCAGGAAGTGTTTATCAAGTTTTTCCTTCAAAATGGCCTCATATTAGCCTACACTAACCTCAGATTTCTCATATTAAATTGTTTTCATTAAGATACAAAACCGAAAAAAAATAAGTATCGTATTACCACCTTTGCTTATAAATACATTAATGTATGTAAATACTCTCTTGCTTGCTTGCCTGCTTACTTTTTCCTTCTCTTTTTGGCTCTTTCTTTTTATCAAAAGTATAGAATGTAGTGAAAGCAAGGCCAAGAGGTAGATTAAGTATATAAATAGAAAAGGAGAAATGTCCACAGCCTATAACCTATAAGATGGTGGCGCCCAGTCCCCTCAGGCCCCCAGCCACCCAGGGCCAGCCCGAGGCTCAGGTAACCAGGGCCGGCCGAGGCTTGCGCTGCCGGCAGTGGCAGCAGCAGAGGTGTGATGGGGCGTTGCCTTCCCCTGATCGCCGGGTCACCTCCCGCTCCTGAGGGCTCCCGGACTGTAAGAGGATGCAGGCTAGGTTGAGGGACCACCCCCCTCCAGTGCATGAATTTTCATGCACCAGGCCTCTAGTATAAGAATAAGAGAAGAAACTGTACAAGTGACCCGTATCAGAAATGAAAAGAGGGTCCTTGCTACTGATTCCCTGGGCATTAAAAGAATAAGAAAGGAAAATAATGATAAAATGTATTGGAACTGATCCCTTAAAAGACACAAACTGTTAAAACACATCCAAGAAGAAATACTAGTAAATGGAAATATGAATTTTCCCTCTACATCTATTGAAAAAAATGAGTCAATAATTAATAACCTTTGTAAAAAAAAAGGCGCTAGGTCCAGATGGTTTTACTAGAGTTCTACCAAATATTTAAAAAGACAATAATTCTCATGATTTCTTGCAGAAATCAGAAGCAGAAGGATCATTCTTCACCTCATACTGTGATGCCAGAATTACCCTGTTAGATAATTGCCATTACTCCAGTATTAAAATCAGGCGAAGACATTACAACATAGTAAAACTGCAGACTGATAACTCTCATGAACTTGGGGACAAAAATCTCCTTTGTTAGTCTTTTACAAATCAGATTTGCTCCAAAGAAAGTAATTATTCAAAATTAGGACTCTCGAATGTAGTGGCTATTATAAAAAAATATTTTTTCAGTCTACAAGGGAGAAACTGATGTTTGGAGAAAAGTTTTTAAATTTTCTATGTCAAGGATAGCATTGCCCATGAGGACCAAATGTGGTATACAGGTCAATCAGAACAGTAAAACACTACATATCATTATCATTATCATTATTATTATTACTATTATTATTATTATTATTATTATTATTATACACTCACTGTAAAGTGGAGATGCTAATGTATTTCTCCATACATTCCTGATCAGACATATATTGTGTGCTCTGATTAAATTACCCGCCTCACTTTGCTTAATCCCAGATAGCTTTTTCTACATTCATAGGAAGCATTCAAAGAAAATGTTTTGATTTTTTTTTTATTAGTTTCTTCCCAGGTGGCAGCCAACTTTCATGAAAGGAAGGGAAATAAAAGGATGAGCAAGATCTCTTTTCACACGTCTTCAGGCCTGACAGAATCACTTTGGAAAACAGAGTTTTTACTCTGTCACCCCCTTTGCTTCTGTTGCCTCCTACTCTGGCCGAAGTTCACACGCTCTCTTTGATCTGCTCTGCTGAGCAAATCTGAAGTGAGATGTGATTTAGAAGGAGAAACTAATGAGAAGATATTTGTCAGGGCAAAGCAATTCCAGCCCACAGATACCCCACCCACGAGCAAGACCCCAGCTAATGTGGGGGACTTTGCACTCCTCTGCAGCCTGGTCCTTAGCATCTGGGAGACGCAGCCCACTGAACACAGGCGGTCACATGAGAGTCAGGAACAGGAATTGGGTGCTGGGGAGGGACAGGGAGCAAGTGTGTACAGCTGGAGGCGTGCATGAGAGTCAGACTGTGCTAAGAAGAAAGAATGTGGCTTTTGATATCTATGTCCTAGTGTTTAAACGTTTTCTGGAATTGTGCCTGGGACAAGGAGAATTTCCGAGCTGCATTTTAGGTAGCCGCGTGGAGAATTGCTTAGGGAAAGGGGAGATTTGGAGATTCAATTAAGAGATTAGTCTGAACAACAGAGCGATCATGTGGATCTGAACCCGATCCACGCATATGACAAATGAAAACAAGTTACCAGGGTGCTATTGATAGGAATCAATGACCAAGTCAATGCTGCGGCTGAGAGATAGGTAGGGAAGAAAGGGGTGTCTGAGACTGCATACCTGCGTGAAGCTCAAATGAGGGTGAAAATAGTGGGAGATAAAGTTGCCCGAGCCGGTGTGGCTCAGTGGATAGAGCATCGGCCTGCTGACTGAAGAGTCCCGGGTTCGATTCTGGTCCAGGGCACTTGCCCGGGTTGCGGGCTTGATCTCCAACTGGGGGTGTGCAGGAGGCAGCCAATCCATGATTCTCTTATCATTGATTTTCTATCGCTCCCTCTCTCTTCCTCTCTGAAACCAATAATATTTTTTAAAAAAGAATTAAGCACCATTATATTAAAAAAAAAGGAAAGAAAGGAAGAAAGAAAGAAAGAAAGAAAGAAAGAAAGAAAGAAAGAAAAGAAAGAGAGAGAGAGAGAGAGAAAGAAAGAGAAAGAAAGAAAGAAAGAAAAAGGAAGGAAGGAAGGAAGGAAGGAAGGAAGGAAGGAAGGAAGGAAGGAAGGAAGGAAGGAAGGAAGGAAGGAAGGAAGGAAGGATTGGTGGAGAAGTTATAATTCTGTTTGGGACTGGAATGTTACACTTTCAAAAAGTATAACTAAGACCTAACCTTCTAAGGATCACTGAGCTGTAGAACCCGTTGACATAATCTTGGTCATATTCTACAATAATGCTGATTTATGGGGAAAACCTAACATAAGTCATTAGAAAAAACCTAACTATGGCTCAGAATAGCTCTGGGCTTATGGCGGGCTTAAGCAAGAAGGGACACTATGTGCTCAGAAGCTGGCTGTAGCTTCATGGGAAATGGCAAATATGTGGGAAAGGACATAGACAAGCAAATCCTTGGGGATGCAAAATAGGATCAATGAAATGCTTTGGTGCTACATTTTTAAAACCCCAAGAGGAAAAGGGGGTAGACAGATGGTTCTTTCAAGCTTAGGATGAACTTTTTTTTTTTTTATCTCAGAAAGGAAAACTACACTTGCCCTTAATTTACCCTCCATAAATCTATAAATAGATGCATGCATGCCTTTTACTAAAGTAACATGGTCAGGTTTAAATTTCCATTTCTTGAACATCATCCTAAGACAGTGGTCGGCAAACTCATTAGTCAACAGAGCCAAATGTCAACAGGACAACGATTGCAATTTCTTTGGAGAGCCAAATTTTTTAAACTTAAACTATATAGGTAGGTACATTGTTATTAACTTCATTAGGGTACTGCTAAGCTGGCCTTTTCTAAAAACTCAAGGGACCAAAGAGCCACGTGTGGCTCTCGAGCCGCAGTTTGCTGACCACTGCCCTAATACAAAAAACACATCTATCTCCAAGATGCTGTTTCCTAATTGATTTGAATGAAAAGCTGAAGAAAATGACTTGGTTGGCAGGGTTTTCTTCGGTGATAAAGGGTATTCACTCGATCACTCTGTGTGCCTCTGTATATATTTCTCTTAAGCGGAAATACATAAAAACTTTGCCGTCAGGCGAAATGATATATTGAGAAGCTCCCTTGCACAGATTGTGGTGACTGACAGCCTCAGAATATATGATATTACCTTCCTTTCGCAAGCATTCTCTCCTGAGGTTGGTGGAAGCTCAAAAAATACCTTTCTCTTCTCTCTCAGGCCTACAGAATCCAACCTGAAAAGAAGCCCATAAAACAAATGAAAACTTGAAAACAACGGTATCTTCCTAGAGTAGGTGAAGATCTATATTATTGACTAGAGGCCCCATGCACGAAATTCGTGCAAGAGTAGGCCTTCCTTCCCCCGGCTGCCGGCACTGGCTTCCCTCTGGCACCTGGGACCCGGGCTTGCCTCGCAGCCCCGGCTTCGTCCGGAAGGACATCTGGGCAAATTAGCATATTATGCTTTTATTATTATAGATGCTTAGATATCAGGAGTGTTTGTAGATCTGTTTCCATATATTTGATTAATATCCTTATTCATGGGTGATTAAATTGACATGGGTTTTATTCAACATATGACTCTTTGCCCGATGCTGATACGTGCATGTTGTTCTTTGAAGAATATCTATGTAGCCAGTTGGAAAGCCAGTCACTTCTTCTCAGGAAGTTTGTAATATTTAGGGACTTAATAGTTTATTCAAATCCATTAACTCAATAAAAAACACCGACTCACCACATGTTTAGTGGGCACACATTGTAGAAAGCACATCAGACAAATTAATCTCTTAGATGACTTACCTGGTTGTTTGACCAAACTCACTGGAGGGATTTGTAAAAATGTTTCAACTAATGATGTGTGTGGAAATGGCAGTGTAATCGATATCTGGGTGTTTAATGTCAGCAAACGTACGGACCTGGGAGTTTTATTCAGATGACCCAACAAGTTTCAGATGATTTGCTGTCCTCAAGGCAACTGATGTTCTGTATCTATAAATCATCTGTAGAGTGGGGACCTGGAAGGTTCTTGAATGTTCTGTTGGTAGCTGGGTGGGCATTAGACGTTTGTTCCTGAATATTCTGTTGGTGGCTGGGTGGGCAGATATTAGTTCTTCTGTTTTGATGTGTTTTCCAACCATTTGTGCAACAGACTCGAATAGACTTAACACTGCCATGTGGCAGATGAAAGCTGCCCTCAGTACTATATGCCACCAACACGGAATGTTTCTGTTACATATTTCTATCAGAATACAGTATGCAAAATACTTAATACCTATTCTTTAAGTGAGACTTTAATCACTGCCAGATTTATATTGTTTCCACAGTTCCTCTCTATTATCTTTGTTATTTTTATTTCTTTATTCAAATATTTACTAGTGCGTAGCACATTCCAGGCATGACACTGGGAGCTGTGTGTATGGGGAGAAGAGAAGAACATGGGAGAACATGTTACCTAAACAAATATCTAACAATATGCTGCATATTGGAGGTTCACAGATGGCATTATGGGAAAGCAAGGGAGAAAACGACACTGCCAGGGAGTGTTATACACTGAGTGGCCAGATTATTACGATCTCTGAACGCATAATAATCTGGCCACTCAGTGTGTGTGTGTGTGTGTGTGTGTGTGTGTGTGTGTGTGTGTGTGTATTAGAGGCCCGGTGCATGAATTCGTGCATGGGTGGGGTCCGCCCAGCCTGGCCAGGGGGAGGGGACATGGGTGGTTGGCCGGCCTGCCTGCTGGTCAAACTCCTGGTCGAGGGGACAATTTGCATATTAGCCTTTTATTATACAGGATATACACTGAGTGGCCAGATTATTATGCGTTCAGAGATCATCATCATCTGGCCACTCAGTGTATATGTCTTTATGTTCCCAGGGGTCCTTCTAGAGCTAAGACTTGATGGACACTGAGGTGCAGGGTAGCAGTGACCCATCCTAGGCATTTCACAGGCTACTTAGCGCTGATACTGGGACTAGAACCTAGGCCTAAACCCCAGACATCTTGACTTCCCGTCCAGTGTTGTTGCCACTAAACCACCTAGATCCACAGTTCCTTAGCATGCCTCACATAGCTATCTGATTTTGCATTTAACCAAGGTGTTCAATGCCTTCATCCGAAGTTCTTTGATCTTTTCATCTTTCTGTCTTTATCCCCAGTGCTTTGCATAGAATATAGGCTTAGTAAATTTTTGTTGAATGAATAAATAAATGAATTATGTGCATATTATGGTACAAAGCAAAGTTATGAGAAGGACAGTAGATAGATAGATAGATAGATAGATAGATAGATAGATAGATAGATATTTTAGAAACACTTTTTGGTATATTTCACATTATTCCCCAAAAAACCTAAAAAATTAGTTCTAAAGCTGTTGTTACTAGAGGTATTATGATATTTTCTTTTATTAGTTTCACTGAAGATTATAATATTCTAGTTAAGTTTAACCCTTGTTGCCAACCCCCATTGCCCAACTAAAAATTTGATTTCTCCCACTTTCATCCAGGTAGTAAATTCCTGATGATTGAGAATAATCCACAGAAGTCTTACCACCAAAATCCTTTGGCAGAAAAAACCCTTTGGCCACAGATGTATAAAGCTAAAAATGCAAAAAAAAAAAAATTGGCAATACTTTTTTTGCATGATTATATTTCTTAGAAAGAAAAGGATACTAAGATTTTGCAAAAAGATTCATTTTTGTACTTTTAAATCATATTTTGGGGTAGTCAACAGATACTTTAAATATTATAAAATTAAAATATTATTAAACATGTACTCAAGTCACATACTTTTAATATTGTATTAACGGGATTACAATTTTCTTCTACTTAATAAATTGGAAGGAATATTGAAACAATTTCATCAAACTAAGCATAGCAAAGAAAGAAAAACTTTTGTAGGAATCTTGTGCCTTTCTCATTCAGTAATCTTGCAAATTGGAAATTACAATCACATGAATAAATAAATTATATTTTTCAGATTTGGTGTTACTGGCAGTATATCCAATTTCAATTAAAAGTTTGATTGGCCTGTTAAATTTTCACTCTTGTAGCAATTTTAAAAATAATTCGCTAATGAGAACATTGCTTTACTTGTCTTTACTCTTCATACATCCATATCATCAATAACATTCTTTCATTTCCTTTGCTTAAAAAAAAAATCCTTTGATAATGTTTCCCAAAGCTCACAATATTTTTCTTATCCCTTCACTTCTCTGAGGAGAAAAATGTTTAAGTCTTCCAGATAGAATTTCTCCAGCTCACTCAAAGAATTTCACCTTCTCAACACCCTTGCATTTAACTTAATGTTTTTCAGACTTCCAAACTCTATTACCAGGATGCTAAACAAATAACTCCAGTTCAAGGGTCAGAGAAAGGGACCTACGGGGTGAAAGGTTGAGTAACTTGAAAGCAGAGTGTTACAGCTTTAAGAAAGAGGTTTAACAGGTTTGGGACCTTTCCCCTCTGGCAAAGGTCCCTTCTTTCTTAGTTTGGCTCTTCCCCACTAAGGTGTTAACTTTTCAGCTGCTGGGGATTTGAGCTTTATTATGTTTTTCTCCTTCCATTTACTTATTACATTAGAGGAAACATTATTTCGTGGCCAAACAGTATTTCAGATTTTATGAATTAGCTTGTCTTGGGGGAAAACCGAGTTAAATTTGTGCCCTAAACTTGTTCTCATATTTATAGCCAAATTAATTCTGTAAACATCATTCTTAAGAAACACATTGAACCATTCAGGTTAAAACAGATGTTACGCATCCATATAGAAACCTCACATATGATGCTTTATGTAGCTATCCACTCAAGAGGAGAAAGAAATCAATCAAGTATATGCCGGGCAGAGCAAGGGCATACACACAGAGTTTTATTATCATATTTAAGTTTTTCTTTTTCTCTTATTCCCTCCTTGAGATTTTGCCAAAGAGGAGAAAGACACTATTTTAAATATATATTTTTATTGATTTCAGAAAGGGAGAGGGAGATAGAAGCATCAGTGATGAGAGAGAATCATTGATCGGCTGCCTCCTGAACGCCCCACACTGGGGATCGAGCCCACAACCCAGGCATGTGCCCTGACCAGGAATCGAATGGTGACCTCCTGGTTCATAGGTCGGTGCTTAACTACTGAGCCATACTGGCTGGGCAGAAAGACAGTTTTGCTGAATCTGTTTTCCATGAGTAGACGGTCTGACCATGGTTGAATGAAAAACAATGAGCTAGTCAATTATGAGGGACCCAGAGACTGATTAGAACCATAGGAAGTCGACAGTTTCTTACGGAGATGAAAACATGAAAATTTGCTGCCGATAAATCCATCCGCCCAGCCATTCACCTGCCCATTCATTTAGCAGCTACTCAGTGAAACCCACAAATGTGTCAGGCACAGTACCAGGTACAAAAACGGGCATCCACTAACGAAAGAGCCCTTAGAGTATAAGGAGGGGATTTACTTCAGATGGTTGAATGAAAATGGAATGTAGAATCCAAAGAAAGTTGACTCTCTTCAGTCATATGAAACTGGGCTGTAATAAGAATTGCACGAACACTCTCCAAGTGGTTAAAAAGGATGCAGAGAGGGCTTGCCCAGGTTCTCCTCCGGCCTGGGTGTGGACACATCTGGGCGTGGGCACCAGATGTGCATCGGCTGCGCGAACTTCTACCTGTGGTTAGAGTAAGGGCAGCCCATGTAAGGTTGGCCACTCCCCAGCCTCAGGAGGGTGGTGGAGCTCTCTGGCTCAGTTGCACAGCTAAGTCATTGCCACCCGCTGCGTACATTTTCCGAACGCAGAGTAACAGTGGGAAAGTTTCTCTCTACCCAAGAGGTTGGGTTTTCCTTTGAGCAACTGTGGAGATGCAGGATGATGAGGGTGGAAAATGTATCTTGTTCATCAAGGAGCCGTCTCTAGTGTGGCCAGACTTTTAGGGAACTTTCTGAGTTGTGCGTTCCATAGCCTTGCTTACTCCAGTTCCTCGCTTTATTATAAATAAAATGAGGTTTGCTTTTGTCTTTCTTCCCTTCACTAAGTCCCATTTAGGTAGAATAGCTGGTTTAAAGTGTAAGCTGTCTTGTTGGCTTTAGATCCTTGAATATATTAGTGAGAAGAGTTAAATATTTTTATAATTTTTTTATATATTTCATTGATTTCAGAGAGGAAGGGAGAGGGAGAGAGAGATAGAAACATCAATGATGAGAGAGGATCACTGATCAGATGCCTCCTGCACTCCCCACTCTGGAGATCGAGCCCACAACCTGGGCATGTGCCCTGACTGGGAATCGAACTGTGACCTCCTGGTTCAGAGGTCAATGCTCAACCACTGAGCCACATCAGCCAGGCGAGTTAAATATTTTTAATTGACTATGCCCCAGAGGAAGTAGACCACAACGTTATCACTGGCTTGGCCATCTGTGATAACTTCAGACTGGAGCTAGTCAGATGAGTCTTTATAGAACAGAAATGGAGCCTGGGCCGGGTCTTGCAAAAAGGCCATGTCTTTCATTTCTGTTTTCACAGTTATCGTAGAACTCTTCAGTCCCCAGAAGGCTCATGCTCAACCTGCGCTTGGCTGACACTTGCAGGCTCTTCCTCCTGCCAGAACATGTGTAAATGGTGTTGGAAAAAAACACTCGTCAGCCCTGGCCAAGCAGCTCTAGTGGTTAAAGCAGTGGTCGGCAAACTGCGGCTCGCGAGCCACATGCGGCTCACGAGCCCAGGTTTGCCACTCTGTTGACTAATGAGTTTACCGACCACTGCGTTAAAGCATCGTCTGATACGCCAAGGTTGCAGGTTCGGTCTCTGGTCAGGGCACACACAAGAACCAACCAATGAATGAATAAATGAATGGAACAACAAATCGACGTTCCTCTCTCCCTCCCTCTCCTTTCCTCTCTCTCTTTCTCTAATATCAATCAATCAATAAAAAATTTGTAAAACACACAACCCTTTTCAGATAGGCCAGTCCAGGATCAGACCACAAAGAGGCAGAGCAGGAGAGAAAGCAGTATTGTCTGCAGTGTCTCTTCCGAGTGGCCAGGGACCCGCCTCGAAGAGGAACTTCCCACATCAGCCATCCCCCCCCAAGAGCCACACCCAGCGCTGTCTCCTGCACTCTGAAAAGAAACCAGCTCTCTACGTTTACAAGGAGTTTTTGTACTTACTTCCCTGCAAAAGGCATTTTGATTAAAACAATGTAAAGGAGTCTGATTTCCCCATAGAGCAGCGTTGTAACGGGGGGGGGGGGGGGGGGTCGGGGGGGAGCGGGGGGGGACTGTGTCCGTGCAAGGGTCTGTTGCCTGATGACTTGCAGAAATGGCAGCAAACAGCACATCCAGTGAATGTGGAACAGATTTGAGGGCTGTGAGGTGTAAGGCCTTCCAAGGTGTGTGGAAAGCATTGAAGCTGGGAGCATAATGACAAGTTCTTTAACTCCTATCACACGCAGTTCCTGAAGGGGAAGTAAGGCTGAGGGGAAAGTGAGGAATCTATGAAAGATGATACTGGGAGAGATACGGGGCAAACCGAGCAGAGGTGAAAGCAGTCGCCAAGCAGAAAAGAACGAGAATGCGGTGGGCACCGTGCCCACTGGAGAACCACGGGGGCAGGCCGATGTGGGTGGACAGGGAGCGCGGCCCATGCAAATCGCGGTCTCAGGCTGAAATAAGCCCGAAGTGAAGCATTAGCATTAAAGCATTAGCCCGTGAGCAAGAAATCTTGCTTCCCAAGATACTATGAGCAAGAGTGGGTGAGATAAGGAAGGGAAGAAGAAAGGAGAGAGAGAGAGAAAGAGAGAGAGGGAGAGAGAGAGGAGGAAAGAAGGAAGAGAGGGACGGAGGAAAAGAGGGAAATGAGAGAGAGAGAGAGAGAGAGAAAGAGAGAGAGAGGAGGAAAGAAGGAAGAGAGGGACGGAGGGAAGGAGGGAAATTTCCCCATTCATTGTAATTATCCTCAGGGCACATGGCCAGGCCCATTGCAAACTTTCCCTCCATGAATTGAGAATTAAGACAGAAAAAAATTCACCCACTGCCCCTAACTGGTTTGGCTCAATGGATAGAGCGTCAGCCTGCGGACTCAAGGGTCCCAGGTTCGATTCCGGTCAAGGGCATGTACCTTGGTTGCGGGCACATCCCCAGTAGGGGGTGTGCAGGAGGCAGCTGATCGATGTTTCTCTCATTGATGTTTCTAACTCTCTATCCTTCTCCCTTTCTCTCTGTAAAAAAATCAATAAAATATATTTTAAAAAATTCACCCACCTAGAACAAGATAAATAAAATCTGTCAGTTTAGCGTTTTGTTTTAGGCATTGCAGACACGAGTGTTTTATGCATTCTAGCATCAGTTGAAAGATTCTAATGACTTTTTAAATCGCTGTGATTAGGAAGGTGTTGTTGAACAGACCCCACTAAGTGAGAGTCTGAGCCATAAAAGTCTCAGAAAGAGTCGTGAGCAGGCCTCCTGCAGCTGGGAGGCATCAGGGAGCAGCAGGTCATTGCGATGGGATGCGGGGGGGGGGGGGGGGAGAGGGGGCAACGCAGCTGTGGGAGGATGAAGGAGTGACAGGCGATCCACAGCCATCTGGAAAACACACCATCTGTCCCCAGAGGTCACTAGGTACAACTGGGTGGATTGCCCAGGCTTCTCCTAGGTACAGGAGTCCTCATTATTTCATAATAAAGGTAAATCCCCCCTGGCTGGTGTGGCTCAGTGGTTAGAGTGTTGCCCCCACCCACCGAGGGGTCCCAGGTTTGATTCCTGGTCAAGAGCAGGTACCTGCGTTGTGTGTTCCATCCCAGACCCCAGTTGGGGCTCGTGTGGGAGGCAACCAATTGATGTGTCTCGCTCACATCTGTGTTTCTCTCTCTCTCCCCCTCCCTCCCTTACATTCTCTCTAAAAGCAACGGAAAAGGTATTCTTGGGTGAGGATTAATAGAAAAATAAAAAATCAAGGTAAATACATGAGAAAGATGAAGTGATCATTTTATTTGAGAATGACAAGCAAGGCTCTGTATCAGACTCTCATTCAAGTATGTGAAGAAGAGAGTGAAAGATTCATTTTCCGTTGACTAACTTGCATACACTTATTGAACACTTCCTAAGCTCCGGACACTGCACCGAGCCCTTAATAATCATGATTTGGCCTCGTATCAGCCAGTCAAACAAACAGTGTTATTGAGACCCCATACCAGGGGAGGTAGACAAAAACCAAACGCTAAAAGAAAACACAGTAGAGATTTTCTGCCCTCCCCAAACTTGTCACCGTAATTGGCGAAATAACCCGTGCAGTCATACACATCAGAAAAAGCACAAGTCAGTGTGTTACGGAACGGTGATGATTGGCAGGAGATGGGGGGCGGGGATCTGGAAGGAGGGACGTCTGAGAACGTGGGAAGAAACACGAGTAGACCATCCAGGTGGGAAACTGAAATAGTTGCGGACAGTCAGAACACAGGGGAAAGGCACTGTCATTGTGTGGCCCATTTCCACATGTTTATCCACATAAAACAAAACCCAGGCCGTAGCTTCCATTTTCTGTATTTTCCATTTTCTCTCTCTCACACACACACACACACACACAACAAATCAACCATATAAAAATGTTTCTTTTCAGTGAGTGACATGTTGAATTATTTTGACACACACACACAAAAATCCCAGCACCCCCTCCTAATTTGGCTATCCTATATAATAAAAGGCTAATATGCAAATCGACTGAACAGCAGAACGACCGGTCGCTGTGACGTGCACTGACCACCAGGGGGCAGATGCTTAATGCAAGAGCTGAGAGAGGGTGCAGGCCAGGCTGAGGGGACCCCCCCCCCACCCCCCGCCACCAGAGTGCACGAATATCATGCACCAGGCCTCTAGTTTATAATGATAAAACTAATCAGATCATTGTCTATTTTCCCTCTTATTTTTAGCTACATAAACTCAAGTACTTACCTGGAAATCTTGGATTTGAAAAAATATATACATATGCAGTTTCTTGGAGTGGCCCGCTAGTTGAGGCTCCAATAAACATCTGTTCCATGAGCCGCTTGTCATGTCAGTGTCATGTGGTTGTGTTTTGCTTTGTTTTGTAGTTTCAATTTCACTTCAATGTCTCTGTGAGCCGGGGTGGGTGGGGTTGGGATTACTGCCATTACCACCTGTGTAATTTGCGCATAGGCATGTGCTAGGTGGGTACATTGCATACACAGGACCGAATTTCTCATTTTTTTGTATGAAAATGGAAACTCGTACCTTGAAGGATAATTATTCCAGTTTCCCTGTAAGAATAAAATAACTAACAAACTGCCTACCTTCGGGAACAAATGCGCATCAGACTTCCATGAAATTTGCACGCGATACAGGTCGGGTAGTTAATAAAGCCATAAAGTAGGCCCCGTGTGACGTGCTAGACACCGGGTATTCGGCTGACCTTGTGGTTAAGAGAGCGGAAGATGTTTATTGCCACAAGTCACCCTTCTCCATTCGAGAGGCCGTTCATCGCCCGCTCTTGGTAAATAAACATATAACCTTTGCAAAGGTAATTTAAGGCTGTGCCTTCGAGAAGAAGCTAAATGCACCGGGAGGGAGCGCGGAGATAAAAAATCTCATGAATAACCTGGAAGGCTGCAGGCTAAGGTGGTTATTAAGTCCCAAGTTGTTTTGCCTTCGCTTTTCCTCGCCCCGGAAATAAAAACAATTATTGCTGTGATGCTCTAAAATTAGACCACATTTTTCGCTTTTAAAGGCGGATACAACTAAAGGTGAGCTCAGCAATAAAAGGGGGAAGCAAAGGAAACATCGGTGCCCAGGCCTGCCCTCTCTGCGTGCGCATCCGCCCGGAGGAAACCCAGGTGCAGGGTTATGCACAGGGGCCCTGGCAGAAGGGGACTCCTTAAAGGGGTTTAAGTAATCCCATTGGAGCCCAGCCGGCGTGGCTCAGTGGTTGAGCATCGACCTAGGAGCCAGGAGGTCACGGTTCGATTCCTGGTCAGGGCACATGCCCGGGTTGCAGGCTGGATCCCCAGGAGGGGGCGTGCAGGAGGCAGCCGGTCCATGATTCTCTCTCCTCATTGATGTTTCTGTCTCTCTCTCCCTCTCGCTTCCTGTCTGAAATCAATAAAAATGTATTTACAAAAAAAGAAAAAGAAAAATCCCATTGGATGGTTTCCTAGGACAGCAGTGGTACAACGCATGTGGGTCCCTGTGACGCAGACAGCGCGGCTGAACCGCCTGCCCGGGATTGGCTGCAGCCCCCAGAAGGTGACCTGCACTATTCCCCAGGGGGGAACCTTCGTGGAATGTGCTGTGCCTTCCAGAAAACCAGGGGCTGCGAACTAGGTTTATTCCCTGCCCCTTTCTGCAGCTGCGCAGAGAGAGACTCCCCGAGTAATCAAGCAGCAGCGACCAAAAGCCCCTCCTGCGGTGTGGCTAGGAGGAAAAGTCACACCTGCCATAGTGAATTGTGCAAAGGAGGCTTTTACTGAGAAAATGCAGGTGTCCCCACATGTTCCTCAACTTAAACATCGCAGCCAAGGAAAGGTTGGGCCGGTCCCTTAATTACTGAAATAATTGCCTTAATTCTCTCTTCACTTTGCTGTGTAGCTGTGGCTTTGAATCTTATGCTTTATCCATTAGATCACAGTAATTAGAAAAAAAAAAAAACTGGGTTATGACCCAATGAATCCCAACCTAGCCTTTTTTAACAGGGTTGTGAAGAGTGAGAATATATATATATATATATACACACACATATACACTGAGTGGCCAGATTATGATGATCTCTGAATGCATAATAATCTGGCCACTCAGTGTATATCCTATATAATAAAAGGCTAATATGCAAATTGTCCCCTCGACCAACCGCCCATGTCCCCTCCCCCTGGCCAGGCTGGCCAGACTCCACCCATGCACGAATTCATGCACCGGGCCTCTAATACACACACACACACACACACACACACACACTCTGAGTGGCCAGGTTATTATGCGTTCAGAGATCATAATAATCTGGCCACTCAGTGTATATGTACATATATCTAGAGAGAGAGTAAGAATATATATAAAATACAAAATTATGTCAAATTTATTTAAAATATATACTGTATTACATTTGTGTATACACACACACAGACATATATATTTATATA
The DNA here is from genome assembly GCF_951640355.1 of Cnephaeus nilssonii. Classification (NCBI taxonomy): domain Eukaryota; kingdom Metazoa; phylum Chordata; class Mammalia; order Chiroptera; family Vespertilionidae; genus Cnephaeus; species Cnephaeus nilssonii. The sequence continues at coordinate 10,189,477 of NC_137095.1, read as the reverse complement.
CTAGTGTGTGTGTGTGTATATATATATACACATACACATAGTCAATATATAAAACAAAAATAGATTTCCTAGGGTGAAATGTTCTCACATTTCCAAGCGCAAAATTTGAGATTGCTTAACTGAGGAACTGAATTTTCTGTCGTGTAAATATTTGATTGCACTTACAAATAATCTAGCATCCCACCATGAATGCGTGTGTTTGCTTGTTATTTTATTTTCAAAGGAAAATATAAAAGCTGAGGCTGAGGGAGGTTGGCGATGAGAACGCAGAGGGACGATCGGGTGCCTTCGCTCTCTTCGCCACGTCTCCATGGACCACGGGGTCTTCCGTGGCTGGGAATCCTCCCTCCCTCTCCTGCCTCTCATCATCGTGAGGTGAAGGGTGAGGTCCAGGCCGGGGTGCGGGAGACGAGGATGCCCTCTATTCCACCAGCCCCCCCCCCCCTTGTTTTCACAATAAAGTCACTCATGGCTGGCTTTGTGCTCGGAGCCTGTGGCAATTCTGCGCAGGCCTGGCTTTCATTTTAATGCTATTGTAAAATGTCTGGAGATGCGTAGCTATAAGGCACCATAAAGTTTAAGATATTATTGTTAAAAGGACACGGCAAGGCTATTCATAGCAAAGGTTCAGCGCGGAGCTGAAAGGCCGGAGGAAAATCCAAGAGAGATTTTGTTGTTTTGATTTCCAACTCTTTCTTTCAGCAAGCATATAAGTGCTGGAGGTACACAGGGACCCCCACCTCATCTTTTCTTTGTTCTAGACAAGTTATACTTTGAACTAAAAAGCATAAAAGCATATATCACCCTCAGAACAATTAAGGAGAGCGGTATGCATTTATTTATTTATTTTTTTTGAATTCTCACCCGAGGAGATTTTTTTATTGCTCTTTTTTTAGAGAGAGTGGAAGGGAGAGGAAGAGACAGAGAGAGGAACATCGATGTGAGAGAGACACATCGGTTGGTTGCCTCCCGCATGCACCCCGACCGGGGCTGAGGATTGAACCTGAACCTGAGGTGCATGCCCTTGACCGGAATCAAACCAGGGACCCTTCAGGCTACAGGCCGACACTGTATCCACTGAGCCAAACCAGCTAGGGCTGAAAGAATCTTTTAAGAAAACAACTAGTTGGTGCCAAAACCGGTTTGGCTCAGTGGATAGAGCGTCGGCCTGCGGACTGAAAGGTCCCAGGTTCGATTCCGGTCAAGGGCATGTACCTTGGTTGCGGGCATATCCCCGGTGGGGGGTGTGCAGGAGGCAGCTGGTCGATGTTTCTCTCTCATCGATGTTTCTAGCTCTCTATCCCTCTTCCTTCCTCTCTGTAAAAAATCAATAAAATATATTAAAAAAATAAATAAATAAAACAACTAGTTGGTAAAACGGGAATGTTGTTCAGTATTTTCTCACTTGGTCTACGGAGATGCGATCCGATCTGGGTTTCTATCTAATTGCCCCCTACATCTCGGGTGTGGATTTTAAACACTTCCCAAGGGGAGAAATTGAACAGGTAAAACAAGGGTGGGTTTTTCTCCGGGGGATTTGTGGCAATGATGATGCCAAGAACTAGGACTCTCTTTCTCGTTGCTGTTGAGGAGATGACCTTGGTCTACACTCCAAGGGCACCCTCCCCAGCCATTTTCCATCTTTATAAAGGGCTGAACATAGCATGCTCAGGTGTGGATCTTCTAGAAATTTTTCCCAAATGTCTCAGAACCACCCATACTTGATTGACCTCTGCCCCACCTTCTAGCAAGCTGTCCTTGTCCTGAACAGGAGGAGGAGAAGCCCATCTGGAATAGACATGAAAGAGTATTTGACAGCTCCCGTTCCCCCCGATCCCACCTGCCATTCACATTACTAAGGAATGAATACTTACACCTCAGTTGATCTACGTTTCTCAGATTGGATCCTGTTGACAAGGTGAAATTATCCATTAAGAAAAGCCTGGCGAGAGGTGAAAGACATCGTCTTTGTACTTCCGTTTCAGACCCCGTAGGAACCTGATGAGCTCAACCTCAAACCAACATTGAGACTCCCAAGCTCAGATTTCTTTCAGCCCACATCTGACATCTCGATGCAGATAAAAGAAGGGTTGAAAGCGGGGTTTAAAAGGCACTCATTGGTGTTTGTGAACGCCAACAATGTTTTATTTAAAAATAAATTCAACCCTGGCTGGTGTGGCTCAGTGGATAGAGCTTCAGCCTGTGGCCTGAAGGGTCCCAGGTTCGATTCTGGTCAAGGGCATGTACCTCGATTGCAAGCAGAATCCCAGCTCCAGTCAGGGGCGCATGCGGGAGGCAACCGATCAATGTCTCTCTCACGTCGATGTTTCTCTCTCTGTCTCTCCCCCTCCCTTCTACTCTCTCTAAAAAATTAATGGAAAAATGTCCTCAGGTGAGGATTAATAAAAAATATATTTTTTTAAAAAATAAAATATAAACAAGTTCAGCCTGCCAGGGTGGCTCAGTGGTTGAGCATCAACCTATGAACCAGGAGGTGACAGTTTGATTCCCGGTCAAGGCCCACGCTCGGGTTACAGGCTCGATCCCAAGTAAGAGGGCGTGCAGGAGGCAGCCGATCGATGTTTCTCTCTCATCAATGTTTCTCTCTCTCTATCTCTTTCCCTTCCTGAGCCTAAAATCAACAAAAACGTATTTTAAAAATAAAAACAAGCTCGAGGAGTTAAGATTAAATGAATCAGAAACATAAGGGTCAAGTTTTCCTTAATATACCCTTGGGCCTAAAAATTAAGGGAAAAGTCCTAGGAAACAAAAGAAACTTTCTCTGGTTGTGGGAAATAATGTTTGGCAAGAAATAGGCAACGTTGGACAAGTCTAAAGTACAGTCAATGTCCCCCATCTCTTGGTGGCCAAGCCTGTGGGGACCTCACTGTCCTCATTGGGGGAAGGGCAGAATGTCATGATAGATGCTCTTGAAGAAATAAATGCTTATATATATATTTTTCCTTTCAGAACATGAACTCTTATATGTACACACAATTCCTTCATTCTGGTCAAATAAAATAAAATAAAATAAAAAAAAAAGGATAGAGACATACACTAAAAACGTTCTGCCCAGCTTCTCATGGCATATTAAAAGCATACTATACAGAGCGGCATAGACTCGAAAGTTTGGAGGTTTAACCCCCGGGAGAGAAAATTATGGTTTTCTCCATTTATCCATGAACCCTGCAGCTGGTAAGACTGCTCTCTGTTAGTAATTACACCGAACAGATGAGGGATTTTTTTTTACTTTTTTTTTTTTTTTCTTATTTGACCCGCAGTTAAACAAAATTTGCTTGTTTTATTTTTGGTTAAAAAATGATGAGGCAGCAGCAACCCCAGTTTCACCCCAGAGCTGTTGATTTTTCCCCCTGCTTCCTAATTTGTTTCAGACTACGCGCTCCGAGTCCCGTTTTAGCGGGAAGCGTTTGCAGCCAAGACCTTCGGGGGCTTTATCTGCAGTTTATTTTGTTAACTACGAGTTGGAGATTGTTGCGAGGTGGTTGTTGCGAACTTTGCAGCAGGAAAGCTCATCTCGCTTTTCGGAAACAGATTTAAAGCAGCAGAAAGGGGAGGATGGGTTTGGAGGAGGCCGAAGGCGCCAGTAAAGGTCTCAGACCAGTGATAGTTGATAAGAGGGCCAATAAAACGAATAAAACAATACAAGCGAATTCACTGCCTTCAAGATTTAGAGCACAGTTCACGCTCCACTCCCACCCCTCCCCTTGTAATTCAGATTTAACACTAATAAATGAGAGGAACTAGAGATAATTGGCCAGAATCAAGCATTACACAGCAGGCATTTCACAAGCTGGCCCAGCCAAGCAACTGTAGCCGGATGCATTGTAACTTAGGAGCTCAGAACAAGAAACAATGGTTCATGAGGTGGAAAGAATGTGGTACAACACCCCATTGCCCTCGCTGGTATTTATAAAGTTTTGGCAAAATTTCATAACAAATTTTTAAATAATGTGAAAGTGGCCTGTTTCCGGTCTCTGCCCCGCACCAGGCCTGCCCTGAGGATGTTGTGGTCGGGGCAAGTGGCCAAAGATTCTGCCTGGCAACAGCCCTGGAACAGAGAGGCAGCTCGGGAGCCTCAAGTTTTTTTTCTGCTGCTTTCTCATCTCCCGGCTCAAGGAGCCTTTATGTCTGTCCTTCCCTTCATCGCCATCACCAGCCCCGTAGACCAAGCTGCTTTTATTCTCCTGATGATGAAGACAAGATTTAAAAACGGGGGACTTGCCCCAGTCGGTTTGGCTCAGTGGATAGAGCATCGGTCTTCCGTCCAAAGAGTCCCGGGTTCAATTCTGGTCAAGAGCACGTACCTCGGTTGCAGGCTCCTCCCCAGCCTGGGCCCTGGTTGGGGCACATGCAGGAGGCAACCAATCGATGTGTTTCTCTCACATCGATGTTTCTCTCTGTGTATCCCTCTCTCTTCCACTCTTTCTAAAAATCAATGGAAAAAATATATCCTTGAGTGAGAATTAAAAGAAAAAGAGAAGAAGGAAATAAAACTAAAAAAAGAAATAAAAAAGATGGAGGATTTGACCAAGGACACATAGCTGATAAAGATTACTATAGAAATTTACACCCACGTTTCTGAGCCTTAGGCCAAATAATTTTCCATCAGGATTCAGATGTGAAATTCACTACACTAAATCCTCTTTCTCCTCTTCCCGGTAGCCCCCCACAATCACAGGATTCTGTTCATCACCCCAAGATCACCACTGGAAGAACGTGGTCCCCGCTGGATATGCCACAGCAAAGGATGATTAATCTAAAGCCCATTATTTCATAGAAATTCGAGCTCTCCATTCACTGGCCAGTGTTTGTTTTAATACAGAAAAGCAAATCATCTCATTTAAAGGCCACTGTGGAAAACTCGGGCTGATGGCATATTTTGCTGCTGTCATTCAAGTCAAAGGAAGTCAGCCCCAATCTATAAAATTCAGCCACACACGGAGCGACCTCCATGACAGATTTTACCATCTGAAATGTATGCCACGCCCACTGGTGGAAGCACATTGTTCCGGAACAGAGGTTCTGAGACAAGGAAAATCTGGGTTAATCTCTTATTCCTACCATTTCACATTATGTGACTTTGGGCATGTCATGTCACCTCGCTGAAAACTAGTGTCTTCTATCCAACTGTTCATCTAACCTGAGAGGGTTCTTGTGAGGATCCAATTAGACAGCACGCAGACTACGTCCATCAAATGGAAGCCCCTTTGCTGGGGTCTGTTCCGAATTCTTGAACTCACTTCTTTAACTCACGGAAGCTTCAGCAGCTTGCTCTTCTGCTTTGCGTTTCCAGATGTGGTCCTGGCCTGTGGCTGTATCTGTGCAATTGTCCTGTGACCAACTTAATTAGGGTGTAATTTGTGCATGGAATGAGATGGCACAGACTTGGATAATGCTGTGATGGAGTTTTCTCCTACCAGAGAAAGATAGCGGGGCCTGGGAGAGTGGTAATATATGGAATAAGTACGACTAACTTCTTTAGCTATACACTGAGTGGCCAGATTATTATGATCTCTGAACACATAATAATCTGGCCACTCAGTGTATATATATATATTAGAGGCCCAGTGCATGAATTCGTGCATGGGTGGGGTCCGGCCAGCCTGGCCAGGGGGAGAGGACATGGGCGGTTGGCCTGCTGGTCGAACTCCTGGTCGACGGGACAATTTGCACATTAGCCTTTTATTATATAAGATACTAGAGGCCCGGTGCACGAAATTCGTGCACGGAGGGGGGTTGTCCCTCAGCCCAGCCTGTACCCTCTCCAATATGGGACCCCTCAAGGGATGTCGGACTGCCCGTTTAGGCCCGATGGGATCGGGCCTAAACGGGCAGTCGAACATCCCTCTCACAATCCAGGACTGCTGGCTCCCAACTGCTTGCCTGCCTGCCTTCCTGATTGCCCCTAACCACTCTGCTGCCAGCCTGTTTGCCCCCAACTTCCCTCCTCTGCCGGCCTGGTCACCCCTAACTGCCCTCTCCTGCAGGGTTGATCACCTCCAACTGCCCTCCCTTGCAGGCCTAGTCCTTCTCAACTGCCCTCCCTTGCAGGCTGGGTGCCTCCCAACTGCCCTCTCCTGCTGGCCATCTTGTGGTGGCCATCTTGTGTCCACATGGGGGCAGGATCTTTGACCACATGGGGGCAGCTATATTGTGTGTTGCAGTGATGATCAATCTGTATATTACTCTTTCATTAGATAGGATACCTCCAAAGCACAATGAGTAAGAATCTGAAGGTTTATGTGGCTTCTATTTGGTTTCTAGGACAAAGTTCTTTCCTTTACCCACCACTCACTTCTCTCCTTTTACTCTTGAATGTTAATTTCAACATAATTTTTGTAACACCTCTTGAAAAGGATCCCACCAAGTTTTTGATAGTCCACATGATAAAACTTACAGAATAATACAGCATGAGACTTTCATTCTCTCACTAACTTCTTCATATAACTGTAATTCCTCAGCCTCTAAAGAATGAAAAAGGAAAATAAAAGTGCCTTCTCTCATTCCAAGGCCTTTCTCAGTCAGGCAACCACAAAAAGAAAGAATGAGCCTACAATTCATGTCATGAAATCTCTATCAGGCATAATTCAAATCAAATCCCATCATGCAAAGTCTGGGATACTTAAAATGTATAAGAGAACAGTGGTGACCTGGGGGAGAACTTATGAAACCTTGTCTCCTGCTTTTGCTGACTATTCTTTTCCTTATGCTAGACTCCAAGTCCCTATCGGGGACTTGGTCAGGCGGCTGTGGGTGCTAACCCACGCCACCTGGATCCGTGATCCGGTACCTGGGCAGGCCTCTGCGGGTGCTAACCCATGACGCCTGCCATGGTCTGTGATCCATGATCGTGGACCTGGGCAGCCTGCTGCAGGCTTTAACCCACGCTGCCTGCCCTGCTCTGAGATCGGTGATCACGGACCTGGGCAGCCGGCTGTGGGCTTTAACCCACGCTGCCTGACCTGGTCCATGATCCCTGATAGGGGCTTTAAGTCAGCTGCCACTGGCAATGGCTGACTCGAAGCCCTTATCCAGGACCTGGTCAGGCGGCTGTGGGCGCTAACCCAAGCTGCCTGCCCTCGTCCGAGATCGGTGATGGCGGACCTGGGCAGGCAGCTACGGGCGCTAACCCTCGCCGCCTTCCCTGGTCCGTGATCCCTCATCATGGACCTGGGCAGGCGGCTGCAGGCCTTAACCCACGCTGCCTGCCCAGCTCTGAGATCAGTGATGGACCTGGGCAGGCAGCTGTCCTGGTCCGTGATCTGTGATCGTGGACCTGGGCAGCCGGCTGCCGGCCTTAACCCACGCCACCTGCCCTGGTCCGCGATCGGTGATGGCGGACCTGGGCAGGCGGCTGCGGGCGTGAACCCACGCCGCCTGCCCTGGTCCGCGATCGGTGATGGCGGACCTGGGCAGGCGGCAGCGGGCGTGAACCCACGCCGCCTGCCCAGGTCCGCGATCGGGGATGGCGGACCTGGGCAGGCGGCTGCCGGCCTTAACCCACGCCGCCTGCCCAGGTCCGCGATCGAGGATGGCGGACCTGGGCAGGCGGCTGCCGGCGTGAACCCACGCCGCCTGCCCAGGTCCGCGATCGGGGATGGCGGACCTGGGCAGGCGGCTGCCGGCGTGAACCCACGCCGCCTGCCCAGGTCCGCGATCTGGGATGGCGGACCTGGGCAGGCGGCTGCCGGCGTGAACCCACGCCGCCTGCCCAGGTCCGCGATCGGGGATGGCGGACCTGGGCAGGCGGCTGCCGGCCTTAACCCACGCCGCCTGCCCAGGTCCACGATCGGGGATGGCGGACCTGGGCAGCCGCCTGCCCAGGTCCGTGATTGGTGATGGCGGACCTGGGCAGGCGGCTGCCGGCGTGAACCCACGCCGCCTGCCCTGGTCCACCATCATGGCTTGGATCTCACTGACATGGGTGCTGCCCTTTCCCCCCGCCATCTTTGCTGGTTTAACGTGTATATTTGCTCCTGGTTGGCCGGTGGGCGTGGCCGGTGGGCGTGGCCGGTGGGCGTGGCTTATGGGTGTAGCGAAGGTGCGGTCAATTTGCATATTACTGTTTTATTAGATAGGATACACTGAGTGGCCAGATTATTATGTGTTCAGAGATCATAATAATCTGGCCACTCTGTACTATTTCATTTAATCCTCTCAACAACCTGGAGTGGAACATTAAGCAATGATATCATTTTACAGCAAATAAGATCAACAGTTTCTATAGTCAATCTCAGCAATGAGGACTGAAAGTTGTAAATGAATCCTTCAAGTATTTATCTTAACTCTCTGTTTCTCTTTGTTCACTGTAAGTGATCAGACCTTGGGTAATTTATTCTGTTAACTGGAACTAAGGCCCAACCAGGTCATTCAGATCTAAATTATTCACACAGTCTTGCAAATTATCCCAACATTTAAAAAAATATGCTCACTTCTTGTTGCCTTTTAGCTTAGTGTTTCATCTACAATAGGACAACCTACCTACCATAAAATTGGAAGCAAATGCCACCTAGCTTGTCCCATCATGGGGTTGGAAGGAGGTAAAACAGTGTTTTCCAGTTTTGATAAAAACTGAATAAGAGGCAATATCAAATATTTCAGGGCCTTGCAGCAAAGAACTCTTCGGAGGTTTAGATACAGGATAATTCCATGGTCCTAAAATACTGAAACTTAAGGATGAAGGGTTTTCCTCCTAAAATGTAACCAGAATCTTCTATTTTGTTTTGTTATTGTGTTAATCTTCACCCAAGAATATGTTTTTATTGATTATTTTTAAGAGAGTGAGAAAGGAAGAGAGAGAGAGAGCGAAACATTGATGTGAGAGAGAAACGTCGATCAGTTGCCTTCTGTATGACCCAACCAGGATCAAACCCAAAACCTAAGTATTTTCCCTGACTGCTGTCTGGGATGACGCCCCAACCAACTGAGCCACCCTACCTACCATGCCAGAATCTTCTGTTTTCAATGGCTTTTCAATGTGGAGGGCTCTTCCAAAGCCAAATATCATACTACAATTCTAGGAGAGGCCAAAACAAGGTACAGCGGAAGTTATAAAATTTTTAAAAATCGCCTGAAGACTCATCATCATTACATTATTCTTCTCCACTGAATACCTCTCTTATCTGTTAACTAGCTACCTAATCATTCTTGATATATACTGGGCATCATATAAAAATAACACACACATGAATATTCATACTTCCTTGAGCTCCAAAGACAATTTAGCTGAAGATCAAAACACACTGATAAATACTTGATTTGTGGTAACTTTCAAGCATTGAATAGGATTCCCATCAAAGCAGGGAAAACCCAACATCAAGCATGTCTTATGCAAAATTTGACATCTTAAAAGTGTTCCTCAATTTTAGAATCATAGAAATTTAGGACTTCAGACAACCCTTTGCCATTTCAAAATTGTCGGGTTTTTTAGTGTTTCCAGTTCAAACCTACTTCCTAGTTTAAATTTAAGGATCCACTGGGCTTAAGGATCCACTTACCTTGAGACAGAAGGCAATCCCCCCAAAGCATGCAAACATCTGAGGTTCTCCCAAAACACACCAGGTACATGCCACACAGTGATAGGAATTTAGCCAAGTTTTTAAAATAAAATTGCTCTGTTGCCCAGCCAGTGTAGCCCAGTGGTTGGGCATCAACCCATGAACCAAGAGGTCACTGGTTCAATTCCCAGTCAGGGCACGTGCCCAAGTTGTGGGCCCGATCCCCTGTAGGGAGCCTGCAGAAGACAGCCTGTTAATGTTTCTCTCTCATCGATATTTCTATCTCTCTATCCCTCTCTCGTCCTCTCTCTCTAAAATCAATAAAACATATTTTTTTAAAATAAAATAGAATTGCTATGTTTTCTCTTTTTTTCTTTACTGTATTTTTCTTGTACCCACTGAACCACCGAAATCTGAGGGTGAATATATTCCAGACCAACCCATTTCACTTGTTGCAAATTGGGTCAATTCAGCCAAATTCTTGTACATACAAGAACAGATGGTATGATATTTTATCATGAAATGACTTTTCCTTTGCTTTAATGTAAAAAAAAAAAATTTCAGCCCCACGTGACAGTATATCTTTCACAGACCTCTGACCTGTAATAATCTGAGCTATTTCATCTCTCTGATCTAATTTGTGGTTGAGTATGGTTTCTTTTGTGCCTGCAAATGTACCAGATTAGAAAGCCCTTTTACAAATGGAAATATCTCTTTCTATTTGCACAATATGTGTGTGTTTAAAAGGGGGAAAATAGTTTACCTGCATTTGTAAGCGAGGTTCCATTGTTCAGATAATGGACTTGCTACTTAGCACATTTTTCTTTCCCTTCAAAATTAATTATAGAACATACTCGGATGTGTACACTCTGCCCGTATGTACACAAAGTGGACATTGGGAGAAATCTCTTGAATATTTCAGGCAGAAAAATACTTTATTTAAGACATACAGTCGATTAAGGGAAAGTAGAGAATTTTGTTTGCGTTAAGAGAATTGTCGGATGTTAATTTCATTCTTGTGTGGGGAGACTCATCTTTTAAATAATTCATGTCTCCTTATGACCAAGTTTTCCTCCTTTGCTCATATGTACTTTAGAGATGATTATGGAAACTGAACCTGTAAGACGTTACTATGAAAATGTAAGACCACTCGCTGAATTTCCTAATATCCCAACATTTTTCTTCTCTTTCTTTCTCAACAAGGTTATGTTTTTTTTTCTCAGCATGTGTGATGTTCAGGACCACCAAATTGATAGAAGTTAAGGAAATTCAGGTTTTGGGGGTTTGCTCTGTGTGTGTGTGTGTGTGTGTGTGTGTGTGTGTGTGTGTGTTTCTTGTTTTCACTTTGAAAAATGGAGTGTTTAGCCCAGCCACTGTGGCTCAGTGGTTGAGCGTCGAACCTATGAACCAGGAGGTCACGGTTGTATTCCAGGTCAGGGCTCATGCCTCACTTGCAGGCTCCATCCCCAATAGGGTGCATGCAGGAGGCAGCCGATCAATGATTCTCTCTCATCATTGATGTCTCTATCTCTCTCTCACTCCCTTCCCCTCTCTCTCTAAATAATAAAGCATAGTTGTTGTTGTTGTTGTTTAAGGAAAATGGAGTGTTTAGTTTTTGGGTTATATCTAGTTTCCTTAGAAGGGAAGATGCTACTAGGAATGAGCTAGGAATGGCAAAGTTTAGTCAGATCAAGGTATCCATTTAGCACGAGTCCCTTTATAACTGTGCTAATTGGCAATTGCAGGTGGTCTTGGTAGAGAGACAAATAACTGAACGGAAAGAAGTCACAGTCCCCAAGGTGGACCTGCTCGTCCCCAAGCAGCATTACAGTCACAAGAACACTGGGCTGTTCAGCTAATTTCTTCAACCTGCTGCGGAGGTAGAAAGGGGATCCAGGCTCGGCTATTAGGGTGCTGTCTGTCACCAGCACCAAATTTAGTCCCAAGGAACCGAAGGAAACTATGTCAGGCCCATTTGGGGCGTCTTTCTGATTCACGGCCGATTCACCATGTCCCATGAAGGGCTTGCAGTAAAGAGTAATATGTTGGGGAGATTAAATCATGAATGGGGACTGTTAATTACACACGCATCGCTTTAAAGCCGAGGCGGGTACCTCTCCCTGCCCTTTGCCGCACATTTTGCACGCCTGCCTGTTCCTCTGGCGCTGCTGCTCGGTCTGTTTCTCCCTAATCTCCCGCCCCTCGCACTCCACTACCCACTTCCAAGCGCAAACACAAATGCAAAATGTAAATTGCGGCCTAGATTGCTGCTGCCGGCGTGTGGGGAGAGACCGGCTTCTGTAACTGCCTCGATGTGCCTGGATGGACCGCCTCTTTGCATATGGACCAACTCCTCTGTTATCCATCACTTTCCTCTTTGGCTTCCCGTCCAGCTTTGTTCTTTGGCCAATCATGTACATTTCTCATGCTAACTGACATAGAAGAGAATGCTCTGCACTCCAGACCTCCAAGCCCACTTACTTAGCATTGCAATTTTTTTCTTCTTTTTCTTCCCCGTGCTAAAGCCTGCAGGATAATTTAGCCCCATTTCCCGCCTGCCGTAATCATCTATTTTACCGTGGCATCCCCAAATTCTTAAAGTGTGATCCGCATGATAACGTACTAAACTGACTAATGTCCCTGCCCTCTAAGAGATTTTTATCAAAGAAGTGGTCTTGTTATTCTCAACTCGAAGGCTCCCTACTGTCAATCAAAAATGGGAGCACTTGTCCCCGCCTAGTGGTCTTAGAGCATGAGGCGTGGTCATCGTGGTAGCTGATGGTGTAGGGCAGGGGTCCTCAAACTTTTTAAACAGGGGGCCAGTTCACTGTCCCTCAGACCGTTGGAGGGCCGGACTATAGTTTTAAAAAAAAAAACTATGAACAAATTCCTATGCACACTGCACATATCTTATTTTGAAGTAAAAAAACAAAACGGCAGAAACACCCACATGTGGCCCGCGGGCCGTAGTTTGAGGACGCCTGGTGTAGGGTGAGGACTGGCAGGACACGAGCTGGAAAGAAAAAAGAATTTAGATTCCATCCGGGTAGCAGCAGGAAGGAATCAATGAAACATTGATGCTTAGAAACATTGTCCCCTAAGGGATAAGAAGTTCTGATGGTGACAGAGAGGAAAGCTGTTGCCACCATCAGAACACGCCATGATGTGCCCCCAATGGAGGCGGTGGGAGTGTGTGAACAGAGAGAAGGGCCGGATGTTGGTGGCATTTCCGAGGCAAAGCGATGGGCGGTACTTCTGGATGGTGCTTCTGTTCTGTTGAAGGGGGGAGTGAGAAAGAAGGGGTCCAAGTAAGTAGACAATGATTTCCTTAACAGAAGGGACAAGAGAAAGAACAGATGTTGCCAACAGTATCCAAATTTTCTTGGAGTTACAATGATCGGGAGGGACTTAGGGTCCTCCAAGACAAGCTGCCTGCTGATAGCTGAAAACGCAGCCTGGCTTTGCACAGTGGAGTCAGGGCCGGAGAGAGAGGTCGGTGAGAAAGCCAGAGAGTCCTTGGAATTGCCACGGAGAGAGTGTAAGGTGAACAGAACTGGGAACAGGGACATAGAAATGACCAGCATTTAAGGAACGGACAGTGGGTGGCAGGCGGGGTCAGCGATTCCATCTGAGAAGAAACTAGTGCCGAGCAAGTCAGAGCAGGAGTCACGCTGTCACATCCAAAGGGGGAGCTTGCCAATGGAGGGACCAGCTGGAGAGCAGGGGACAGGGGAGTGCAGGTGGTGAAGTGGGCATTGCCCCTCTGATAGTTTGCCTCCTGAGAGCTACTACAACCCCCAGCAGGCTTTGGGGGTCAGTATCTAAAAGTCACGATTTTAGTCGGGAATGTTGTTTTTTATTGTTTTGGTTTTTTAAAAAATATATATACATTTTTTATTGGTCAGAGAAAAAGGGAGAGAGAGAGAGAAAGATAGAAACATCAAGGATGAGAGAAAATCATAGATCGGCTGCCTCCTGCACATCCCACACTGGGGATGGAGCTCACAACCTGACCGGGAATTGAACCATGACCTCCTGGTTCATAGGTCGATGCTCAACCACTGAGCCACACCAGCTGGGCCATTTTTGTCTTTGAAATCAGCAAAGTAAAATGAGGATTTTTTCCCCCAGTGATGTGTGTTATTCGGTCTTTGAGAATGCGCTCAGAAATGAATCGAAGCAAAAAGGTATTCAGCCTAAATTAAAAAATATAATTATTCTAGTGATGTTGTGTCTCATGGAGCAAACGTGAACCTGACCTAAGTGCTGTTCTTTCTTCCTTGTGTATATTTCTACTTCTATTTATTTGTCATTAGCTTTGGAACGCTGGTGAGTCCTTACTGTGACTGGTGAACAGTGAGTCAGAAAACCATTACTGAGCCTGTGCCGAGAAATCCTGCGTCTGCGGTGCGTACTTCTGTTCCCAAACTAATGCTTTATTTATTTAGCTGTTCCTTTTAGGAACATGAAAAGCATGTTTTTAAAAAAAAACACACCAAAATTAGCCTTGGGAACAGATGAATAAATGTGAAAACAATTTATCCCTTTAACGGCCTAATAAAATATGTTTTCATTCTGCTAACTGACCCCGATAAATTCAATCGCCATCAGTTAAATATATCCATCATCCTTGAGAAGGATAGCCAAATGTTTGCTCATTTTTGATCCTCAATGAGCCTTGGTCACATGAGGATTATTAATTGTGACATCTATAATGTAATACTTTGTTGGCTTTCACTTTTACGAAGAACGGGAAGGCATCTTCACTTCAGAAAAGGAAATCCGACTTCAAGCCACTTCCACAACTTGATTTAAGTCCATTTGCTCTCTCTTCATCAGTGCCTTGGGTTCCTTCAGCAGTGCCTTTTCATTACTTGTTACTGGTACAGAGTTAATGGCATCAATTTCAGTTTCTACCCGGGAAGCACCAGGTATTGACTTGCCTCTTACGTGGTAGGAACTGCCGTTGTCATACCCAACTCTCTGTAGAAGTGGCCACCAGCCCTAGACAGTTTGGCTCAGTGGATAGAGCATAGGGCTGCAGACTGGAGGGTCCCAGGTTCGATTCCGGGCAAGGGGCACCTACCTTTATTGTAGATTCCCTGGCTCTGGTCAGGGTGCATTCAGGAGGCAATCAATCAATGTGTCTCTCTCACATAGATGTTTCTATCTGTTTCTTCCTCTCCCTTCCACTCTCTCTCAAAATCTATGGGAAAATATCCTCGGGTGAGGATTAACAACAGCAAAAAAAGAAGTGGCCATCACCTTCTTCTAAGGATGCCCTATGGATGGCATCGGATACAGGATGTCAGTTTTTGCACCTCCCTGTGTATCCTAGGAGAGTGGTCGGCAAACTGCGGCTTGCGAGCCACATGCGGCTCTTTGACCCCTTGAGTGTGGCTCTTCCACAAAATACCACGTGCGGGCGCGCACGTACAGTGCGATTGAAACTTCGTGGCCCATGCGCAGAAGTTGGTTTTCGGCTCTCAAAAGAAATTTCAGTCGTTGTACTGTTGATATCTGGCTCTGTGGACTAATGAGTTTGCCGACCACTGTCCTAGGAGGACTAATCTGTAGGGTAAATGAGGGAAGGGAGGGAGCTGGCTGGGTGAGCTGGGTGCCACATTGCATCTGGAAGTCCTGGTCAGGACTGTGAGAAGTGGACAGTCTAAGCTAGAATGAGCCCTCTCAGAGTCGGAGAGGGCAGGCACTCCCAGCTGGCATGCTGTCAGGCTTGGGGGACATGGTGGGGGACTCTCCCCAGTCAGCAGATACTGACGAATCACTAAACACGACTGATAGGCAGGCAACCCGAGAGAGCCTTTCTCGCCATTCCTTTCTTGTTCTTCACTCCATAGCCTGTCACGTGGCTCTCTCTTCCTCCCTCCCCCCCAGGGCCATTGCTGCTCCAATCCCTAAAACCAGGAACACGTGCTCTCGTGTGCACATCTGGCCTGGGCAAGTCTGGCTCCAATTTAAAAACCTACATGTTGGTCCAATTCCATTATTGGACAAGGAAATTCTGTTAACTGGTGGGCTCATTTGCATGTCATTACCCAGAATGCCTACCCGGCTCACAGATGTTTCCCAGACGCGGGGTGAGGAGAGGGGAGGGGAAAAGGTGAGGCTTTGGAAACAAACAGAGAGATTTGTGTATATGTTACTCGAAATTCTCCTCCCTCTGTTTTGTATCAAGAAACAAAATGTAATACAAAGTTATGAATTTTTACCTAGCTCTCAGAGAAAAATCATCACCTTATTTGCAGGAAATTTAAACAAATGGAAACCAGAAAGCTACCCACCAGGTGATGTTCTATTCATTTATGCAGAACAAAATGAGCCAGTAACAGGCTCCCATCCTGTAGTTTCAACATTCACCGTAGAACTTTCCTTCTTGCGGGGAGAGGGGAGTTAAAGCACTTTTTACAAAAGTGACATTAAATTGGTAGGAGTGTGGAAGGTCTGGGTGGGACTAGATTTTGATAAAAGCCACAGTCTGCTTGGAAGGCTTTTAACTGGCTAAATGGCCGTCACACCATTCCTGCCTTCAAGCCTGAACTCATTGAGTCACCATGTAAACTACTCTATTGTCTTCTGACAAACAGCAAAATGATTCTGGGGGACAGTTGCAAAACTGGGCTCTCTTAAAAAAAAATGACTTAGAATGTCCAGAGTGAAAGGTCTTCGGGTTGGTTATCTTACTTACATTGTACAAAAGAAAGGAATGCTTCATTCACAGCAGACAGACCAAGAAAAAGAAAAAGAAAAGAAAAAGAAAAAGAAAAAAAGCAAGAAAGAAAAGAAAAACAGAAAGAGGAGAAAAAGAAATGAAGTAAAATTTAAAAATAAAATAAAACAGTGTAATTGCTTTGGGGACCGAAGTTAAAATGCAGGTGTTTTGAGGGGAACATAAACATTTTTTCCTAAATGAGGCGTTGAGGGCTGGGAGAAGGGCAGTAAAATTAGTG
Organism: Cnephaeus nilssonii; assembly: GCF_951640355.1. NCBI lineage: Eukaryota > Metazoa > Chordata > Mammalia > Chiroptera > Vespertilionidae > Cnephaeus > Cnephaeus nilssonii. The sequence continues at coordinate 10,172,991 of NC_137095.1, read as the reverse complement.
GAATTACTGCCTGATTTTAACCAGATGATGGCTGCAGTTGGACACCAGCGAGTTTTCATTAGGGACTCTAATTTACAAGCCATTCAACACATTCCAGTGGAACTCAACAACTCCCCCAGGTCCTAAAGAATGCCAGCTCCCCCACTTTATGGCAGGGATGCCGAACTGTGAGGCTTTTAAAGGCCGGCGCCCGAGCTCTGTGAACTGGGGATGATCCATGCCGGCCCGCAAGGAGATGTCCCAGGGAACCGACTTCTGACACGCACCTCACCCGCAGTTCATGACCTTGTGGCCACTAGGTGCTGTGTGCTGGCAGGCATGGTGTGCCAGGAAGATGCTCCCATGATCCTCCAGGAATGTGATTTGTTTGTGCAGCCCGGTGATAGATTCGCTTCCCACCGGCATCAATAAAGGATGTCTAACCTTGTTTCCTTCCATATTGAGGCTTGCTGATCGTGCAAGCTCGGTTGATAAATAGTTATGTGTAGCTTCCCAGCATTCCTAGGCCTGTTGGAGTCAGGATTTCTGTGGCCCATCCCTGATGGGTTACACTAAGATGTATATTTTAAAAATATATATTTTTATTGATTTCAGAGAGGAAGGGGGAAGGGGAAAGAGAGATAGAAACATCAATGATGAAAGAGAATCATTGACTGGCTGCCTCCTGCACGCCCCCCACTGGGGACAGAGCCCACAACCTGGGCATATGCCCTGACCGGGAATTGAACTGTGACTTCCTGGTTCATAGGTCAACCAACACTCAACCACCGAGCCACGCCTGCCAGGCCAGTTGGTGTATTTTTATTGGGCTGTGTGGACACTCAGGGTTAGGGAGGGTCAGGAGTTCAAGCTCTGCTCTGAGTCTCAGGGACCTGAGTCCTTCAAGAGTCACCAAATCTCTACCATGGCAGAACGTGGCCTGAATGTCTCGAGGTTGTATTCTGCTGAGCCATAACTTTAGGGAAGTTGACACAAGCCATTTGTCAAGTCGTATTGTCCATGTCGTACCTGAAAAAAGGCTAGCCTGTTGGTGTCCCGCAGACATCCACTGTGTCATAGTGGCCTAGACCTGACCATTTTTCTATCTTTTCGCCGTGGCTGGTGGAGGGAAATGAGTACTGTTATCTAGAGAATCTTCGTGTTTGTGTTTGTCCTTGTTTTAGCTGCATGGGGTTCTGTACTGTAGTTGAAACTCAATGAAAGGTTGTTCTACACACCCTTCAAGTACTTCTTTGGTCATGGGCCCAAAACCCTCATAAACAACAAATTGTGGCTAACCCTTAGAGTCTCGTGTTTTAAAACCTGTATCACAGACCAAGGGCTCCCCACCCAGTGTGCAGAGAGACCAATGCTGTGGACCAGCTTTTGAGAAAAGAAAGAGCTTTTATCTGTGAGTTCGGCCAGCAAGGAGACAGGAGGCGAGGCTCAAACCTGCCTCCCCGATCCAGGTCCGGGCGGGGTTTTAAGGGGTTTCAGCACCAGATCGCCCTGGACAGCGGATCCTTCGCTTATGGCGGAAAGGGCCCAGGCGTTGAGGTTCTGATCCTGGTGTATCCAAGGGTAAATTCGGTTTCAGGTCTCCTTGGAAACAGGGTAGGACCAGTTTGAGTTGGTTCTGTGGTTACATCTGCCTCTCGACAGCCAATACTAGGAGAAATAAATATTTCACATGTGTCTAGAGAGGCCACTGAAGGGACAGAATCACTTGCTGTAACATGACCTTGGATGATTTGTTTTGTTTGCTTTAAGTTATATTGGGGTGAGAGAGAACATTAAAAGTTTTTCATTTTTGGTTTCTCCAATTCTAGACTACAGCCAAACAACTTATTTTCCAGGCACATAAAACGAAGGAATCATTATCTTTCTTAGATGCATGGAAATCTGATTTTCTAACTCATGGTCAAAGAATCAGACTACCGTTGTTTTTTGTGGGCAAATTTGCCCACAAAATTGTTTGCGACCTCTCGTGAAAAAGTTCTAGAAAGTGAATATTGGGGTCAGCATTACTTACTAGAGATGACATGAAGAATACCATTAAGTTGATGAGAAAATCATCACATGCCCACTTCACTTAATGCTAACTGAATGGTCTGGCCACCAGAAGTTCCTTTCAGATACCAAGAAAAGTCCCAGAATGTCCTGTGGAATAGTTTTGATTATGCATATTTCTGGAAATATCTTGAAAATACTTGCCAAGACTTTATTCGTGTTGAACTTGATGCCTGTTTATATTTCATGTAGCTGAGCTATAAATCTCATGTATTCATTACCAAAAAAATCAAGAGCTGTATAATAATTACTATTGCCTTTGTTGTTTCAACAATTGTACTTTAAGTTAGACAACCCAGCTGTTAGGAGTTCTGTATTTTTGCATGTTAACTAGTTATATCAGAAGCTGTCCAGGCAGTAACTTAAGTTTCTGGGAGTAGGGGCCTGTGGGGGGACTAGGAAGGAGTTGGGGCTGTAAATAGCCCTTAAAAGTTATATCTCTATAATAATAAAAGCATAATATGCAAATTGACCGAACGGCCAAACAGCAGAGCGACCGTCCGGACAACCTTCCGGACAAAGCCGGGGCTGCAAGGGCCGAGACAGCACAGCTGGGCGGCTGTGAGGGCCTACCCTTGCACGAATTTTGTGCATCGGGCCTCTAGTATATATATAATTTGTTGACTTTTTAAAAATACAAATTCTAAGAAGATAAACATAACTTGTAATCCCACCACCCAGAGAAGTGGCATTTTGGTAAACATTTTACTGGATTTTTAAAACTCTTGATTGCATAGAGTATATGCTGTTTCATAGCAGTTTTTGCTTCTTTTAACAGTATATTAAGACTACTTCCCTTATCATGAGAGATTCTTCTGAAGCAATATTTAGAATAGCTATAGAGCTGTTCTATTAGATATACAAATTCCATCACATTGTGTTGGACATAGTTTTTGTTTTTTTTATTTTAACTATTTTAAATAATCCATAATTATGGGAAAATACATTGCAATGGATATTTTACATGTAATCTCTGTGTATACTCCTGACTGTTCTCTAGGGTATCAGCATTTCAATTTTTAGTTAAGGTCTATTCATTTGCTTAAGGCTTTTGATTTGCTTTGACAAACTGCCCTCCAGAAATGTTGCACTGATGTTTACTCTCATTAGCAATGTCCGGGAGAGGATTTGGGCTCACATAGGCCTGCGTAAAAAAAAAAATCTGTATATTTCATGAGAAATCTACAACACGCTCAGAAATACCTTCTCAACAGCCTAGGCTCGCCGTTCCGTCTGACCCGTGGCCATTTCCTGTGTGTTTACTCTGCGCCAGAGTGGATGCTGTCCACTTACTTCACATGTGTCACCCGGTGTGATGCTTACACGAACCCCATGGCATCCCCCTCCATCCCGTCCCCGTGCCCTACGACGTGAGCGGGTAAACAGCCTGCTTAGCGTCACCCGGCTCCCACGCATCAAAGCCTGGCCTTGAACCGTGCTCTGTTTTATTTCAAACTCCAGGCCCTTCACTAGCACTAAACAGCCTGCTTCTGTCTTCTTCTGGTAACTACCTATTAACCAAACACGGAGCCCGCTGCTCTCCCACGCCCTGGCTCCTAAGCCGGGACTGGGAGGCTCTTTCCGCATTGAATGTCCAAAGGCTAATCTGTTCGATCTCTAGGTTCCTGTTTTCACACCTTCCACAATTTGGCTGCAGCCGGGGCCCGGGCCACGTCTGGTCTGGGTTCTGTTCACGCTTCCAGGGGCCTGCTGAGTAACGTGACCGCAGGAGCAACAAACACAGGGAAGAGGCCTCTGAAAGAAACGCACGCCACCCGAGGCATCGGGGTGTCCGCCTGCGCTTCAGAAAACGGGCCTTCCCCTCCCTCGCTCCTTTGGAACGTTGTTAGCTCTGCGTCGGGCTTGATATTTCAACTGGACCCCGATGTACGTGCAGCCGGATGGGCTGCGAGATCATTGCGATTTGATGTGCAGATCAAACCGCAAACCTGGGAGAGCTCGTGTTATCCCAGATGCATTATCTCCAAATCTTCAGGAACGAGGTCTTTCAGCGGGAAGGAGCTGGAAGGACTCTCCCTGGGAGCAGTAAATAGCCGTGTCTAATCCCCGCTCCGCCTGGGAAGGGAAAGATTCCCCTACCTCCCGTGTCGGGGCAGGCATCAGAATTCCTCTCGAATTCTTCCAACTCTGCCCACTAAAGAGCAATAGCAGCCCCAAATATGAGTCATCCTTGAGTGATTAAAAAATGGAATTCATCTTCCCAGAAGGAAAACGATAAACAATCTGAAATTCCAAAGGCAAGGGAATGGCTTTGGCTTAATAGCAAGGAAAAAGAGTATGGCTTCTGACAAGAGCTCGGGGAATGTACTCACAATAATTAAATCTTAACTAATTTAATCATCTGAGTAATCCGGTATTTAAGAAAATAAACTAAGTAATCAATTGCAAAAGCGATTTGCCGTTTGGAAGAGGATGTAAGATGTGTGTGAATAGTTTTCAAGCAGCAGAGATTCCCGAATAATTCTTACCATTGTTTCATTTCAGTCTTTTGATCTGTCAAGGGGTGGGCGGGGGGCAGGGGTGTTCATTCATTCCACAGGAACTCAGTGAGAGCCAGCATTTTCTCATCGTGGCTCCTGCACTCAAGGTTCCTACTACCAGGTGGACTGTAACTTTGAAGGTGTTTTAGGGGAAAACAATGAACTTCTGATCATTGTTCTGAGTTAGTCAATTCTAAGACAAATGGCCAACAAATTTCAGAGAGAGCATCGTCCAGTGGATAGATCCTTATACCAGGAAACCGAGTCTCCCAATTTTCTCAATTTAGCTTCCTCATCTTTAAATTAATGGGAAGGCCAAAGGTGGGACTAGTTGATCTCCAGTTTCCTTTCCAGTTGTTACAAAGTGTGATTGTAAGCATTTACTGAGCAATGACATTGTGCAAGGTTCTAACCCGGACATAACCCCGTTCCTTCTTGCTTTTAAGAACAACGCAAGGTAGAACCAGGATGTATTTATGTGTTTAATGTCCCTGTGACAATTTTTTTCCCATTATCTTGGTTTTTATTTATTTTGCAGGTTCCTTCCATTGCTTTTCTTCAATTTTTTTTTTATTGATTAAGGTATTACATATGTGTCCATATCCCCCCCATAGCCCCCTTCACCCCCCTGCTGTCTCTGTCCAAGGTAGGGGGAGGGATGGGGGTAAGGGGGAAGAGATCAACCTATGACAATTTTTATAGGGTTCCCCAAGTGGATGGTCCCGGGGTCACTCTCAGATCAGTCGAAGGTCTCTAAGACTCATAGAACAAGCAAGTTCCATTCTTCCACACTTTTCCAATTTTGGTGTTTTTCACAACCTGATACAAACTTTCTGCTGTTACTCGTTTTCTGTTTGTGGACCATTTCTCAGTGGGCATGATCACTTTATTGGGCTGATAACCCACTCTGAACTTTGTTGTTTGGGGTGCCTGTGGAGGTGTGCTCAGCACGCTGCTGAGTTTAGATTGATTGGATTTGATTGTGGTCTCAGCATCCCATTCATTTATTCAACAAGGCTTTATTGAACTCTTACCCTAATGTCACCACAGCTCACATACCAGACAGCCAATTAGAGTTACTGCACTTCTCAGGGCATAAAATAGATACATGTTAGTTAAGTGAGTGGCTTCCAGTCTAAACTAGCTTGACCCATTTCAAGTCTTCCATCAGATTTTTAGTCCTTCCCAGCTGCTTTTCCTATTTCCGCGCTCTACTGACTTCCCATTACTCTTTGCTCTTGATTTCTTTCACATTCATTCTCTAGCTTGCTCTTGTTTTTAATTTTTCTTTTCAAATTTTTAATTACAAAGGATTTTTTTAGTCTGCTATAAGTATAATAATACTGTGCTGCATTTATCATATTATTCTGTTACTCAGAATCCTCAAATCATTTTAAATCAAGATGCAAATACCTACGCGGCCAGAGTGGCTCAGTGGTTGAGCATTGACCTATGAACCAGAAGGTCAGGGTTGGATTCCCGGTCAGGGCACATGCCTGGGTTTCCGGCTTGATTCCCAGTAGGGGGCATGCAGGAGGCAGCCGATCAGTGACTCTCTCATATTGATGTTTCTATCTCTCTCTCCCTCTCCCTTCTTCTCTGAAATCAATAAAGATATATTTTTTAAAAAGATGCAAATACCTGCACCTAGGATTCAAGACTGTTCATAATCTAAACAACTCAAATTTCTCACCATATTTCAAAATATTTTCTTCCATTTTAGCTATGCAAGCTCCTCGATTTTTCCTGAATATGTCGTGTAACATGCATAACTTCACTCACAATAGTTCTTCACTCAACACTCCACTCTCCATTACTAAGCTTTTCTTTCAAGCTGCCAAACTTCCAAAGTGAAATTGCAAAGCTGACTACCTAAGTCCATGAGTGACCAATGTGTCCTTCTTATTTTCACGGAATGTTTGCTTTGTCCATGAGATATTAAATCACACCCTGTCTTGCATTTTCATTTTTTATGTGTTCTTTATTCCAATCGATGGAGTATATGTTTCTTGGGACTATACATCCAATAATTGGCAAAGTCAGTGTCCAAATACTAGTCCTCAATCTGGTTCTTTCTACTTATCATTAAAAGGAAATGTAAAAGAATCATCATCAGAATTTAAAGTCTAATTTTAATGGGTATAAAGAGAGAAATGCTCACCATTAACAGAATAGAGAATCGTTTTTATTACTCTTTGAGTTAAGCTTGTTCTTAGAACTGATGTGTATAACAGCAGGGCCCTCAGGCAGACATAGCTACTGAGAATTTAGAAATTTGTGATCAGAGCTCAGTAATGATAACAGGCCCAGAGATATAGATTTGAGTCATAATAATGAAAATTGTGGGGTTTTAATTTTGAAAGTGGTCTTAGAAAGTAACCATCCAGCTCCTTTATTTCCTAGATCATATCTATACTAATAAAAGAGTAATATGCTAATTAGACTAGGAGACCTTCTGGACAAAGCCATGGTGGCGGGGCCGAGGTAGAGGCAGTTAGGGACGAGCAGGCTAGCGGGGGGGAGGGGGAGGAGCAGTTGGGGGCAAGCAGGCCAGCAGGGGGGGACAGTTGGGGGCAAGCAGGCTGGCAGGGGGGGCAGTTGGGGTGAGTAGGCTGGCAGGGGGGGACAGTTGGGGGTGAGTAGGCCGGCAGGGGGGCAATTAGGGGTGATCAGACTGGAAGGGGGGGCAGTTGGGGGTGATCAGGCCAGCATGCAGAGTAGTTAGGGGTGATCAGGCAGGTAGGGAGGTGAGCGGTTAGGAGCCAGAGGTCCCGGATTGAGAGAGAGATGTCCGACTGCCGGTTTAGGATAGTCGGACATCCCCTGAGGGGTCCCAGATTGAAGAGAGTGCAGGCTGGGCTGAGGGACAACCCCCCCCCCCAATGCACGAATTTCGTGCACCTGGCTACTAGTATCTATATAAAGGCCAAATATGCCCACCCTGAGTGGCTCAGTGGTTGAGCATCAACCTATGAACGAGGAGGTCATGGTTCAATTCCCAGTCAGGGCACATGCCAAGTTGTGGGCTGGATCCCCAGTAGGGGGCATGCAGAGGGCAGCCGATGAATGATTCTCATCATTGATGTTTCTTTCTATCTATCTCTATCTCTCTCCCTTCCTCGCTGAAATCAATAAAAATATTTAGAAAAAAATTCAAGGCTAAATATGAGGGAAAGATACAGTCATTGAAAAAAAGGGAAGAGCAACAGAACTATATGCTTTATAAGACAATTTATAATTTGGGAGCATAAGGAAGAAACTGAGCCAGAGAAATTAAAAAAATAAAAAAGGGAGGGAGGGGGGGAGGGGAGGGGAGGGGAGGGAAGGGAAGGGAGGAAGGAAGATAGTTAAACCAGGATGGCTTGGGATCATGGCAGCTGTAACATTTCCTGAAATTATTATGGATTTGGTCACCTTACCCTATTTCTAAATCCCAAGGATCTTGTGTCTGCAGGTCAAGATAATCACAGCTAGATGGCACTGTATGTTTCAGAGACCTCAGGCAATGGCATCTTGTGTCATCGATGAGTGAGGATTCCTCTAGCAATCTTTTAAAAGCCAAGAGGGCGTTGGTAAATAAAATTAATTTATTGAAATATTAGCCTAAATATAGGTAAATTTTATAGACTATAAATACACTAAGGGTGATAGAGTATTAACTTAAGGATAAATAAAATGGAAACATTCCAAAGTGAACCATCTTGTGCTGTTCTTAGTATTTAATACCTTTTAAGAAACCCTAACATACGTTCTGTCTTGTCTTTCTTCCCCTGAATCAAAGGCATCCGAGAACATACACACTTTTGTCTCGCCCCTCATAGCTTTCTCAACAGTTGACCTTAAAGCTTTTTTTGGTATTTGGAAATCTGGAAATATATTTCCGTAATCCTTGACAGTCCCTACTGAAAATCAATGCCTCCCCTTGCTGCCTTCAGACCCTCACTTGTTAATTGGACGCTCATCCAATACCTTTATCTGAGACAGCCGGACCCATGACAACCTGAAGAACATAATATAACAACTCTTCCAGTCTCCCTTCTATTCATTCCCCCCTTCTTTCTTACTACGGGAACCCTAACTTTGTTTCTGGTAGGTTCCCAGTGTAAAAAACCCACTACATTTCTCAGCCTTCCTTACAAATAGAGGGAATCATGGGATCGCATTCTTGCCAATAAAATCTCAACGTAAGTTGTTGAGTAGGGCTTGGTGGTGGGTCTAACTCAACGAGCAGGCATCTTTTCTTGTTGCTTCTGTTCCACTCTTCTGCCTGTAATGCAGGTATGATGGCTGTGGCTGCAACCATGTAAGTCACTTTGCAACTGTGAGATAACCCTGGGCTAAAGGTCTGGAGCAAGAGGGCAGAACCAGGTCCCATTCGATCTTTAAGGCAGCACCATGACATGAGGGAACGATATCAAATTGTCTAAACCACTAAGTGTTTGAGGTCACTGCCACTTGAAGCCAAGTAGAAATTCTAACTGATGTATGTGGGTGTGACATCACTGTGAATTTATATTTATAGCACGCGTTTATCAACAGATACATATAGCCTGCCTGGCCAGCGTGGCTCAGTGGTTGAGGTCATGGTTCGATTCCTGGTCAGGGCACATGCCCTGGTGGCAGGCTCAATCCCCAGTGTGGGACGTGCAGGAGGCAGCCGATCCATGATTCTCTCTCATCATTGATGCTTCTATTTCTCTCTCTCTCCCTCTCCCTCTTCCTCTCCCTCTCCCTTCCTCTCTGAAATAAATTAAATCAATAAAAATATATTTTAAAAAAAGCAAAACTGATAGATCTAGGTATGTAGGTACATAGAGTTTTATAGTATTCGAAGTATTTTCTCTCTAAATGTCTTTTATATTAATTTTTTTAAATTTAGACACCATTGTGAAGTATTCTCCAAAAATCTATATAGTGACACTCTGTTTATTTATCTTATTAACTAACTGAAACACCACAGCCCAGAAGGCCCTCCGCAGTTTTATTGTTTTGATACCTCTAGCCAGCATGAAACCAACTGTAACCACTGAGGACTAGTCTTCGCTGATAATTTCTCAAAACCTAGATGGGCCTTCTAGGACGTGAGAAATCCACATCAAAATCTTTGAGAAAATCCGCACTAGAAAAACTTGTAAAACTTTGCCTTTTCATAGCTTATTTGATTATAAAACGCCTTTTTGCCCCCATAAAACCCTCCGAATTTCTTTTTTTTTAAATATATTTTATTGATTTTTTACAGAGAGGAAGGGAGAGGGATAGAAAGCTAGAAACATTGATGAGAGAGAAATATTGATCAGCTGCCTCCTGCACACCTCCTACTAGGGATGTGCCCACAACCAAGGTATATGCCCTTGACCGAAATCGAACCCGGGACTCTTCAGTCCGCAGGCCGACGCTCTATCCACTGAGCCAAACCGGTTAGGACAACCCTCCGGATTTCTTAGCACAAGATGAAAGCAAACTCTCCTTTGAATGTCTAATGGAAATCACACAGGGAGTGGTCAGGGGTAATTGCTTTCTGGAAGTTTCCCTCCAGAAGCCAAAGTCGGGGAGCCATCCAGGGAAGAAGGGTCCTCAAGGTGATCCCAATGTCAAAACCCACCTCAAGGTGCTCAAGGTCAAAGGCTGGGGAAAGGTCATCGGTGGTGCTGCTGCTTTATGTGATGCCCCGGTGACCTCTGGCCAAAGTTTAACCTATTTTGAGCCCCAAACGTCTTCCGGCTGATCTCTGCGTAAAATAATTTCCAGTCTCCTTTAGAAAGGAGTAGAGGAGTTTTAATGATCTGTGTGCTGAATAGTCTTGCTTGCAAGTTTCTTGTAAATATGCGGAAGTTGAGAGCGGCCGGGCCGTCCCTCTGCCTTTCAGATGCCCTGCTTTGTACTTGGAGGGCTAGTTAACCTTAGCAGAAAATTATTGTCCGCAATAAATATTTACTTTTCAAAAAATATCCTGAGGAGACTTGAAACAGTATGGGCAAATCTCCCCGGTACCATTTTTTTCATTTGGAGATGACAAAAAGTCTGGGGGGAAAAGTGACAGTTTTAAGGGCTTTAAAAAAAATATCTAATGCTTTAGGTTTGAAATTGGCAGCGAGCCAGGGCTTGTCTTAAAGGGACAGGCACTTTATTATACTTTCTAATTCTTCCAAAGTCTGTCTTTACGATATATGAGCTGCCTCTAATATGACTGCTCTATTCTCCTCCTCTCCTGGTACACTTTGGTCTTAGCTCATAAATTGAAAATTGAGGATCTGTAAATCAGGGCAGACTATTTCAGAGAGCCATTGTGAATTTCCAGTCAGATCTTCCAGTTTATCTTAAATATTTCACCTTAATGTCACCCTAAGAAAAGTCTTTCATTCAAGGAAGTTACAACATCAGCTTCTAAACTGATTGCACTTCTCTACTGACCTTCTGCTAAGAGACCGCTTTTGGGCATTCACGTCGCTTCTGCTGACCCATTGTTGAACTAAAGGTTGACTTTTTTTAAAAAAAACTCAGATCATTTCTCTATAGCCCTGGCTGGTTTCTCTCAGTAGATAGAAGGTCGGCCCATGGACTGAAGGGTCTCGGGTTCCATTCCGGTCAAGGGCACTTACCTTGGTTGCAAGGTTGATCCCTCGTCCTGATCAGGGCATGTGTAGGAGGCAACCAGTCAATGTGTCTCTCTCATATCCATGTTTCTCTCCCTCTCTCCATCCCTCCCTTCCTCCCTCCCTCTCTCCATCCCTCCCTTCCTCCCTCCCTCTCTCCCTCTCTCCCTGTCCCTTCCACTCTCTCTAAAAATCAATGAAAGAAATATCCTTGGGTGAACCTTAACAACAACAAAATTATTTCACTATAAACAGATAAAGAATAGGAACCAAATGTTGGCAGTCGACTAGCTGCCCCTGTAGGAAAAAGCAAAGGATAGGGTCACTCTCTGGTACTTATTTGCTATTTCTAGTTTCATTACCATTTTGTCGTAAGACATCCAGGCTCACATCCAAACTGCGCTGAGGTCTGAGGTGACTGACTCGGGGCCGCCCACTAAAGCATCTACTCCTAATGAGTCGCCAAACATCTGCTGTAGAAATTAAGCTTACTCTCTTTCACCTTCTCAGGATGTTCACCACTGCGTGAACTTCTGCCAACGCTGACTGCCCTTGGATGACTTAAAAAAAAAAAAATTGCTTCCCTCATTTTTCCTTCCCTGGAACCACCGCCCGGCAGGTTAAATGGAGTTGAGGCTCTTTCCATGTCTGTTTGTTTATACAGGAATCAACAGATCCCACCCTTACTCGCCCACTCACCAGTTGGATGTTGAACGTTCTTGTCATTTGATCTAGCATTTAATAGCCTGTCAGTTGAAAGGACTTTAAATAAACATTTTCGTATAATATTTAATACAATTCAAGGGTACGTGCCCTGAGGCCAGAGATGAATAGACAAGGGTAACAAGGCGTCCTCTTTAGTCATTTATATGTATGTCTGCACATCCTAATCCTTTAGTCCTTGAGACTTAGAGGCAACAGCCTTGGATCCACAGGAATCCGAGAATCAATAAGGGAGTAATATATGCTCTGACTCAACTTCCTGTACAAGAGCCTCCTAATTGCCTCCCTTCCCATGAGCTGCCACCCACAGAATCAACAGAGAAGCTAGAGCAAGGTTATTCGTGGGGTTTTTTGTGGGTTTTTTTGGTGCCAAAATCACTTGAGATTAACTTGACATTGAAAATTCAAAACTTGTCAGGTATCCAGGTTTCCCAGAAGCAAGAATCGCGTTGGGGTCAAGGTTGGAGTGGTGGATTAACTAATCAGTCCACACCAGGCCTGAGGACAGGAGGACAGCTTGATACCACCCTACATATAAGTCATAAAATCTCGCCCGGCTGGCGTGGCTCAGTGGTTGAGCGTCAACCAATGAACCAGGAGGTCACAGTTCGATTCCCGGTCAGGGCACATGCCCAAGTTGCAGGCTCGATCCCCAGTGTGGGGCGTGTAAGAGGCAGCCGATCAATGATTCTCTCTGATCATTGATGTTTCTATCTCTCTCTCCCTCCCTTCCTCTCTGAAATCAATAAAAATATCTTTTAAAAAACAATCTCAAGCTACTGAGGTTCATCTGTGAGCTGGGCCAGGGATGAGATAATAGATGAGGGGAAAAACTAATGGCAGATTGAAATGCTCCCATTTACCCCGTCTAAATGCATTCATTGTTCAATTTTAAAACAGCTGTGGCAACCCATTGAAGAGAACAGAAAGACAGAACTTGGTCTTCCAGTATGAGACCAGGTCTTCATAATGAACGTGAACTAGGCCAACGATTATAAAATGCAACCCACCGGCCCAAGCGAGAAACATAATTGATACTAAAAACGAGCTGTTCAGAGAAGAGGATGGGCTATAGTTTCAGGCAACTGATTCACTGTCTTTCTGTGCTATCAAGGAACCACTTACATAGAATTCAAAAAATGGAGCAGAGACCAGATTTAGATTTTTGTCTAGTTTAACTGCCTAATAGTTGCTTTTGCAATGGAAAAATACATATATTATATACTAGAGGCCCGGTGCATGAAATTCGTGCAAGGGGCTCGGCCCTCGCAACCCCAGCTTCATCCAGAAGGTTGTCTGGATGGTCGTTCTGCTGTTCGGCCGTCCACTCTAATTAGCATATTATGCTTTTTTTATTATAGCTATCACTGACATCCCCAGAGGACACATAGAGCACTTTTAAAGATAAAAGGACAATGTCAAGGGGATTTCATTTGTTGTCATCCAGTTTTTGGAAAATCTCTAAGTTTTGTCCCATGCCGTTTGCTCATTTTAGTTTTATGGTGTTGCAATGTTTTTGTTTTGTTTTTTTTACTCCCATAAAGGCCTCTGCCAAACCTCTTGTCCTTAAATTGGACCGATTGCAGCGAAACACCTCTTACTTCTCCCTCCCAAAGTCGAAAGACTGACTGCACCACCTCATTGCAACCGCGTTGGCACGGCCGAGAAAGTCCTCAAGCCATCCATCACCTGAGTTTCCACAACGACCTTTGCAGGCCTCTGTGTTTTAGGAAAAACCTTTTACAGAATTTATCTGCAGTGTTGGATATAATTTCATTTCGGTATGCGTGATGTGAACTACACTCGCATTCAAACAGTAAAGAGACCATTACCCCAAATTCAACAAACTATACATTAGAAAAAACGTATCAAACCTAAGTTGTAAATATGTTAAAAAGGAACGTGGAGAACTTCACCATTAACTTGCAAACCCGTTTCCTGTTCCACTGGGTATTTCTCAAAAATCAAAAAGTTGATATGATATTGGCATGTTTTAACTCTTTCTCCCACCATGTAATCAAATGGTTTTTCCCAAAAAAAGAGTTTAGAGCCATGCTATGCTATTGCTGCTGGTAAGGACAAAGTTGACTTTGTAAGGGAGTCGCTATTCTGGGCCACCTGTAGTATGGCCAGAGGATTTTTCTCTTTCCACAGTCATCATCAAAGGGATTGTTTTATATGAACAGCTTTGGAAATCTCACCAGTCATGGTGGTGGAGAGTACAGACTCACAGGCCCAGAGAGACGCTAAAAGCCCCGAATCCAACCCTTGAATCAACCCATTGAGCTTGATGGGCTGTGTTTACTACCTAAATGCATTACAGATTAGACTTGTCATTGCCCTAACCGGTTTGGCTCAGTGGATAGAGCATCAGCCTTCGGACTCAAGGGTCCCAGGTTCGATTCTGGTCAAGGGCATGTGCCTTGGTTGCGGGCACATCCCCAGTGGGAGGTGTGCAGGAGGCAGCTGATCGATGTTTCTCTCTCATCGATGTTTCTAACTCTCTATCCCTCTCCCTTCCTGTAAAAAATCAATAAAATATATTTTTTTTAAAAAAGATTAGACTTGTCAACACCTATGTTCCTTAAGAGCAATGGTAGAATCACTTCACATCGGAGCTCAGTAATGCTCTTGAAAACTCCTATTTTACTTATTAAGCAAAAGTGTATGTTCAGCAAACAAAAATATGTCTCTCGCCAATGATGTCACACCATTGATCCTTTCTAGTGTGGATTATGGACAGTATCTGAGGCTATTTTCTCCTTACCTCTTCCACATCCCTGACATCTGAATTCCTTTACTAACCTTCATATTAAAAAATAGATAACTTTGTCCTATTTAAAACACACAAAAAATTACGTTTTTTTCTTTGCTTTCTTCTTCACAGATGCTTGTTCCCTTTCCTGTATTGGGTTGAATCAGATATCACCCCAATCTCCCCCAGTGCCGATGGTGTGGTTACCCCACAATTCACTTCTTCTTGGAGAACACCCCACGCTCCGTGGTTTAGAAATGGCTTTAAAATCCCCAAACGCCTCACGTCAATCCCACCCAGGGCCCTCCGCTCCGTCATAAAAACACGCTACATTATTAGCCCCATGTACCGTACCAACAGCCCATGCGCTGTAACACGGGGTCGCTGGCACAGAACGCAGCAGAATCCTTTTTATTGGGCTTTGCCTCAGCAGGAAGGAGCAGGGTGACCCCCAGATGCAAAACTAATGGGCAGCGAACAAAGAGGGTAAGACCGGGTTTTCCTTACAAATCAACAGGCTCTTGTTCCCCAGGATCGGTGTCTGCCTCCCAGCCAACGGGCCCAAGTGTTATACCTGGCTGGGTTTAATTTGTTATTTATGTCAGCTTTGCATATTTGTAAGGTTCAAAGGTTTATTGCCCTGGCCTGACCTCGCCAAGTCAGAGTTAACATGTGGTTCTCTAGTAGCAGTTTCTTTCTAATAAACTGGACTTGAAAGAACATGTGTGACAGATTTTGCTTGTGATTAAAACGAACAGTTCTGTGTTCGTTGTGCCCCAGTTTGGTTTTGAAGTTCTGTTGAAAGTCACCCCTGAACTTAAAAAAAAAAAAAATCCAAAAATATTGGTTACTTAACATAGTCTCTCTTAAATGTCCTTGCCGACCTTTATGGTACTTTATGTTGTACAGGGATGTCTTATTCCTGACTATTCCAAAGATCAATACAAGCTGATAAAGCCAAATGAAGGATAGGTTTGCAAATGGTTAGTAACATTTGACAGGTAGTTTAAGTTTGGTTGTGAGAATTATTGAAGCGCATTGAGCAATCTCCAGTTTGTTTGCTTACTTTAGAAGAGTGCAATTAGCATGCAAGTGAGATTTTATTTGCCCAACAATAGGCCATCAGAGAGCAGGGTAAGTGAATGTTATTATGAGTGGGCCCAGTTCCATAGTTCATTCATTTTGGGGGAGCTACCTTGATAGAATACATTTCATCTGTCCAATCATTGCAGGTCTTCTCGGGGCAGAACCCAACTTCCATTAGCAATTGGCTACGAGAGAGGGACTCCCATGTTTATAGTGGCCCAGGACTTTGCCAGTGTTAAAATACACAGCCCAGCCTGGCTGATAGCTTGTTGGGTAGAGCGTCGTCCCAATACCACCAAGGTTATGGGTTCGATCCCAGGTCAGGGCACATACAAGAATCAACCAATGAATGAACAACAAATCTCTCTCTCTCTTTCTCTCTCTTCCTCTCCCCCTGCCTCTCATCAATAGATAAAAGTAACATAAAATAGAAATCGAAAGCCCCATATTCCAGGATGCCTCTTGGGCCCCGGCAAACAGATGATGACTTGCCCCATGGACCCTCGTCTCTAACTGGAGAGGCTAACTGGAGAGGTGTCTGCCTCCTTCTTCCTTAGGCTGACCGAGGGTGCCCCTTAAATATAAATGTTGTCTTGAGGGCTAATGGACAGAGACGTTAATCAAAACCTAAGCACGTCCGTCGGTCTGTTCCTCTGAGGGAAAACGGGCGAAGCTGCCTTCAACGTAACCTGCGGAAGCAGACATCAGCATGCTGTTCCCCTTCATTCATCTGCAAAATCTTGACATCAGTTACCCCGGGTAAGCAGAAACGTCTCCTCAATAGTTTATGGTCACCCAGTTTTCTTTTCTCCCTTCATGTTTCCTGTCGTTCTGGTGGCTCCCGTAATGCTTCTCTGTCTCGCTTTAGAGTTTGAGTTTGAAACCCTGGATCCTTCCCGAGGACCTCAAACCCCGGCTGAAGCATCGTTGTGTTTCTGTTAAAATCTGGGGGTTCGCGGGGTGGGGGTGGCTGGGCTTGTCTGGACGAGGAAGGGATACGAGTGGACAGACAGGGCGCCTGCAGGTCTGCATTTTTGGTGAAACATTTATCTTCTCGTGAAAACTGGCATGCAGCTGTGGAGACAGCTGTTCTCTCCAGTCCTTACCTTGAGTCACACTATTTTTAGTCACCTAAGGATTAACAGTTCCATGTTATGTTTCGTTCTTTTAAAACTGATATCTGATTAAAACAGTTATCGCTTCTATAGTACCTTAAAAGTCAAATTAGTTGCAAGTCATGTGATTTGGGAACCAAGAAGAAAATCATTTGGTAATTTTAGGTTATTTAGGATAGATAGATGCATAGACTTGTAGATAGGATATTTTGGAGACACATATACACTGAGTGGCCAGATTATTATGATCTCTGAATGCATAATAATCTGGCCACTCTCTGTGTGTGTGTGTGTGTGTGTGTGTGTGTGTGTGTGTGTGTGTATTAGAGGCCTGGTGCATGAATTCGTGCATGGGTCGGGTCCAGCCAGCCTGGCCAGGGGGAGGGGACATGGGCAGTTGGCTGTCCTGCCTGCTGGTCGAACTCCTGGTCTAGGGGACAATTTGCACATTAACCTTTTATTATATAGGATATACACTGAGTGGCCAGATTATTATGCGTTCAGAGATCATAATATCTGGCCACTCAGTGTATATCTATATGGCAATATAAAATTTATATATATACATATATATATATAAGTTTGAGATATTTAGAGATATAGATTGACATGCATCATATGAAATATGTGATAAATATTTTCATACCTATTTGCAACAGTGCAGATAGGAAAGTGAGAGGTTTGAGCTGAGAGGAGATTAATTAAGTAGATTTATATTGCAAAACCCCTAAGAAACATTAAAAGGTGTATCCAGGCGATACTTTTTTTCTCTGCTCTCTGCATGATATGGGGGCAACCACACAGGGAATTGGGCGAGGTAACCTCCTTCCAGCCCTCCAGCCCTACCCCCTACCCCTCTGTGCCTCTTGCCCTCTGCTGCAGTCTGCTTCCTCGCTGGCATGCAGGCGCACGCGCATGCTTCCTCCATGGAACCCTACACTCACAACAGCGCATCCTGGCCTGTGTCGGGGAGGTGGGGCAGCCCAGCGTGGAGATGAAGAGCTGGATGTGAATTGGACCGTAACTGCGTTATTGGGGGGTTTATATCTTCCTTTGAAGTATGCAGCATTAGCCACTGTCAGGGAGAAGATACGAAGCCAGACAGTAATTGCAATAATGGAACAGACAAATGGTCTATGTCCCCATTACAGTCATCAACACCTCTAATTTTTGAAAGGGGCCTGTTTGAAATACAGTAATTGTGATTATGTTGGTCCATAAAGGCTACGGGTGGTCAGCAGTTGTAGGCATTCCCCGGGCCTTTCCAATCGCCCCCTGAGCGGTGCTAACGAAATCTGAATGCTGACACACAATTTATTTCTGAATAACCGTATAGAAAGGGTGTTTTATGATGTTTAAAAGTTTAATACAGTGTCTAAGGAACACCTTCCATTTGTAACCATTTCTCTTTCGTTTTCTGATTTTTTTTTTTCCCAATCTTTGCTCTCAAGTTCTTTAATACGTAGCATTTGCTCCAAAATGAAACAGCCTGGTCCTCCTCCTCCATCCAAACGGTGTTCCAACCCTTTTCAGAATGACGCCTCCCCACGTTTCCTTGGTAATTTGCCCCTGGGCACTTCTGCGTTCCCTCTGAAGGTCTCCTCGTTCTCCTTGGCCTGCCTTTCTCATCTGAGTCTAATAAGTGTGTTTCAACGAGGTCACAGCTGGAAAAGAATTGACCACATAGCATTTTGTAGAGGGAAATCCTCCAGGTTTAATGGCAAGAAGAAAGGAGAGTTCTCTTGCCCAGCCGGTGTGGCTCAGTGGTTGAGCGTTAACCTGTGAACCAGGAGGTCACGGTTCGATTCCCGGTCAGGGCATATGTCTAGGTTGTGGGCTCCATCCCCAGTAGGGGGCATGCAGGAGGCAGACGATCCATGATTCTTCCTCATCATTGATGTTTCTATCCCTCTCCCTTCCTCTCTGAAATCAATAATATATATATATTTTTAAAGAGCCCTAGCTGGTTTGGCTCAGTGGATAGAGCGTCAGCCTGTGGACTGAAGGGTCCCAGGTTCGATTCTGGTCAAGGGCACGTGCCCAGGTTTCAGGCTCGCGATCCCCAGTAGGGGTCATGCATGAGGCAGCCGATCAATGATTCTCTCTCATCATTGGTGTTTCTATCTCTCTCTCTCTACCTCTCCCTTCCTCTCTTTAAAAAAAAGAAAGAAAAAACTAGTCTGATGTCGGAGGTTATGGGCCATTTTGAGCTGATCATTTAGAGCGGAACGTGAACCACCACGAAGCCCTCAGCTCATGCCAAAGCATGGAGTCACTCGGGTTCCACGAGGCGTCATCGCATGAATGACGTCAAGGAATGGTATAAAATTAACTCAGAGCGAGGTGCCGTCAGCTTATTCTGTTACATTTTGTCTAATTGTCTAGCAATGACAGAGGAAAACAGTGAGGACAGCACACCAGCCACTAGAAAACCTCTTTATTAACAAGATTCCTTCATCCCGATGCGTTTGACCCATCTGATGCCAAAACTCAGCGCTTCGCCATTTAATCTTTAACAAGGTCCCAGGCCATTGAAACCAGTATGAAGTGAAATTTACGGGCGAACGTGTAACTGTGAAATTATTTCCCCAAATCTTCCCAGCTTACGCTCTACTCGGGCGAACCATCTTTTATTAGCAGGAGTCGATGTATAAAAGGCCACTGTTAAAACACTTACCAGACCTCGGGGAAGGCCTTGAACTGCGCTGTCCACTCCATTCGGGAGCCTCTGCTGCTCTCTCTCTCTCTCCCTTTGTTTAAAATATGCTGACCACACAGTGACCCCTCCTAACCCATCGGTCGAAAATTACAACCAGCCACACAAGCAAGCCGCTCGGGGTCAGAAGGAGCAGGGTCTGCTAAAAGTTAGTAATCATACATTAATTCCCTGACATAATTAATCAAAACGAACCCGCGTTATCTAGCAAGCAACCTTTAACCTATTACAAAGGGGTCAATTTGCGAACCACTTGAGCCTGGGAGTTTGGTACAAATAGCAAACGCCCTTCATCCGGGATGCCCTAAGGAGGGAAAAATGCCTTTGAAGTCCCAAATCTTGGAGATTTAGATATAATTTCATCAATCAAGTTAAAAGCCTGCCTCCCTGCAGAAGGATTTCATGGCGCGCTGTCAGCCCCCCTCATTGAGTGGTGACTGAAAATCCATTGGAAGGCTTTTGCTGTCACAAGTCGGCTCGAGTCGGGCTGACCCGACAGAGCAGCCAAAGGTTTATCAAGCTGAAGAGGAAGGAGAAAGATTTGTGGGGGGACGTGTTTCCCCGTTGCAAGAGGGGCAGTAAATTAGATGGTTGGGGCCCATGTTTCCATTTGCCTTCCTTCTACATATCTGGTACTTAAAAGATGAAGCCTGCCAGGTGTTTGGGATCCACACTTCCATGTGCGGTCAGAGAGGAGGAAAAAGCAATTAGAAGAATGGAAACTCTTTAGCTGTGAGTCAGAGAATGTTCTGTCACTTTAGAAAGGGAGAGTTTGGCCCTAGCCGGTTTGGCTCAGTGGATAGAGCGTCGGTCTGCAGACGGAAGGGTCCCGGGTTTGATTCAGGTCAAGGGCACATGCCCAGGTTGCGGGCTCGATCCCCAGTACGGGGGGCGTGCAGAAGGCAGCCGATCAATGATTCTCTCTCATCATGGATGTTTCTATCTCTTTCTCCCTTTCCCATCCTCTCTGAAATCAATAAAAATATGCATGCATATAAGCATAACCAATGGAAGCAAAACTCGGGGGGGGGGTGAGGGCATGTATGGGAGTGAGGTGGGGGTGGGGCAATGGTAAGATATGTACACATATAATACCTTAATTAAAAAAAAGATTAAAAAAAAAAAGAACCTGTTTTAAAAAAAATCTATGTTTTTTTAAAAGGGAGCATTTTCCCTCTGTTATAATGCAAGCACCCTCCTAGGATATGCATTAGGTGTGTCCGTTTGTAGAAAACAGGTAGGGGTAAGCCATGGTCCTTTTTGTTTAATGAAGCCATTTTATTCTTTTGGAACGGAATGTGAACCATCACGAAGCCCTCCGTTCATGCCAAAGAATGGAATCATTGATTGTATTGATTTTAGAGAGGAAGGGTGAGAGAAACATTGATCGTTTGCCTATTGCTCGCGCCCCACACCAGGAATGGAACCCACAACCTTGGTATGTGCCGGGAATCGAACCGGCCACCTTCCGGTGTACGAGACGAAGCTCCAACCGAATTCATTTTTTAAAAAAGCAATTAAAAAAAAAAGTATGTGTGGAGATGGAACATAAAAGGAATGAGCCAGAACACTTCCTACATGTTTCTGAGGGTAATTCCCCACCAGCCAGAATAAGGAGGGCAGCAGCTTTCCTCTGTCCAGTCTAGCTTATTGGCTCAACTGGAACAACAGTCGTTAAACCCCGTTCTACTCCCCAAGCTCAAGGCCTCTTGGTCCTCTCTTTGTTCCTAAGAAGTATCAAGCTCGGCTCCTGGGGTCCTATTCCTTATTGTCTTCTCTTTCTGGGAATGTTCCTTTCCCTCATCTCTGCCTAATTCAGGCTCGACTTACATGTCTCACCTCAGCGATGCCTTCTTTGACCGCCCCATCAGAAGCCATTGCTTCCCCTCTCACCCAGCCCCCACTTTATTCCCTGGGAAAGTGGATCACGTGCTTTCCACACAACCCAAAGTACATTGTTTATGTCATCATTTAACATTTCGTTCCTGCCATCTTCCCCACCAAGGACAGCCACCTTAGCTGTCTTGCTAACCATCGCCTTCCCACCACCAGACACCCATCTGTCTTGCTCACCATCCCATGTTAGCAAGACAGAATGAACGAATGAATGAGCCTGAATGAATGAGCGAATGAATGAATGAATGAATGAATGCCTTCTGGCAAAGCCATGCTGTGAAATGGATTTTGGGGGGGGGGGGGCTAATTCCTTACCCACTTGCTCACAGTGGTACTACAGGTTGGGCAACTATAGCTACAGAGAAATCTGGGATTTGCTAACAGGCAGCAAAGAGGCTGAATAAAGAAAGAACATCTCTCCGTGGACCTTCTTACTGCACCAATGTTGGGGAATTGTCTTCTCTCTCCTCCCAGGGGGTGAATGTCCATTTTGATACTGTCTTTCACGTTAGCACTCTGCTTGGCGCTCCCTATGGATGATCCTACTTGAGAAGTCCTTGCACTGTGACCGTGAACACAGAAGCTGCCTTTTGCTGGAGGCTTTCAAAGGGCCACAAGTGTGCCAGGCACGCCTCAGGTTCTGGCAACAACCCTCAAGAAATCCCTCGCCCCTGACCTATAGACGAGGATGTAGAGGCTCCACGGGGAGGAGCAACACCTGGGAGGTAGCCCTTCATGCAAATCCCTTGCCGTGCCCCACCCACGTGGTACACACACAGCAGGAGCAGCACTAACTAGCCCATGAGCACTGATCATGCGCGAAAGACTCTGTGGGGCCTGCTCATGAGTTTGATCCCTGGCAGGGAACCAAGTGAAAATCACCCGGGATTCATTTTACATGGTCTCCTCCTATCATTCACCCAACTAGTGAGCGCAGAGGTAGATGTTCCCCTTCCGAAAGGATTGACCAAGAGCCATGGACCACGTCCTCCCTGTGCCATGGTGGCCAGCTCAGGATGCTGAGTGCTCTTGCTTAGATGCCCCAGGGGTCCTGTCGCTTTCACTTGGTGAGTATGCGCCAGGGCACATGGGCAGAGTGCCTTGAAGTCGCCAACCAGCACGCACGCGAGTGTAGACCCACAGGCTCCTGGAAGCTCTTCTGAAGCCTCCCTGAACTCCAAGATGAGGCAAACCCCGGGGGCAGCAAATTGCGGCTCGCGAGCCACATGCGGCTCTCTGGCCCCTTGAGTGTGGCTCTTCCACGAAATACCACGGCCTGGGCGAGTCTGTTTGGAAGAAGTGGCGTTAGAAGAAGTTTAAGTTTAAAAAATGTGGCTCTCAAAAGGAATTTCAATCGTTGTGCTGTTGCTATTTGGCTATGTGGGCTAACGAGTTTGCCGACGACTGGGCAAACCCATGTTCTTTCTCCCAATATACTTTTATTGATGTCAGAGAGAAAGGAAGAGGGAGAGAGAGCTAGAAACATCAATAATGAGAGAGGATCATTGATCGCTGCCCCCTGCGCGCCCCACACTGGGGATTGAGCACGCAACCTGGGCATGTGCCCTGACTGGGAATCGAACCATGACCTCCTGGTTCACAGGTAGACACTCAACCTCGGAGCTATGCCAGCTGGGCAAACCCATCGTTTTAAGGCTGGAGGGTCACCGTTCGAAGCCCACCGTCCCTGGTCCTGTGTGGATCCAAGTGTGCTGATGTCCCCACACATTGTCAGTCCTGTCAATGCAGGATGCATTGATGGGGTTCGATGCAAGGTAGGATGCATGATGGGGTTCAAAACATCCTGGGAGAGGTGGCTCCCTGCTGGGGAAACCTGAGGGCCACCCTGCTCGCCTTCCTCAGAAACCCTGTGGATGGAATACAATGTTCATCGACCCGGGCCTCCACAGGGCCGTCCCAACCACGGAGCAATGCCAACCTGGCCCGACTCACACTGCTGGGTGACAGGAGGGGCGCTGTGATCTGGTGAGCTGCCTGCGCATTCACTCTTGCTCGTATCTGAACTTTGCCGGAGTACAAGGCAGACGAAGTGATTGTAGGAATGTGCAAGACCCCGTGGATATGCAAGGAAGAAAAAAAGTCCTGGAAAGAAACTCTGAAATTACTCCTATTCTCAAGGAAGGAGCAAATCTAGGCCAGAAAGGCTACTCGTGGCAACCAGCTCATCGGAGTCCTTCTGGGAATCTCCAGTCACGTGCTCCCCCTTAACAAGGAGTGAGGGAGCTGTAGTCAGTTCAATTTATATCTCCTGTATTCTCCCACTGAAACAATTTCTCTTTATTTTTTTAAGGAGCAATCTTAGGTATTTATTTTACAGAGTCATTAAAACCAGACGAAGGAGGCTTGCTGTTAAATTGTGAAACCTTTATAGATACCGTGGAAGAAGTCTCGGCCCAAAGAAGAAATGGTTAGCGCTTCACGATGGGCCGTGGGTTTCAGTATTGGGAACAGAAATCTGTCCTCCAGTGAGGACTCCACAGAAGAAATGCTTCCTGGAAAGCAAGTTCAACACTAGCTCTTGGGGACCTCCAGTAAGATAGTGTAGCTGCCCAGGAGAGAAGAGAAGATATTGCAAGCGATGTACTAGAAGCAGGAGAATTTAGGCTCAAATCCCAGCCCCCCTCCTGCGAGCTGTTTGACCTTAAAGTGGTCACGTGGCATTCTACGCCTTAATTTTACCATCTGTAAAATGGGAACACTACTTAATGGGCTTATGAAGATTAGTAGGTGTGTGTGTGGAGGGGGTGGTACTAAACAAGTGGGAAACTATTTTATTCCTTGAGGATTGGCCCAGGACAAATGCAGGATAGTTTTCATTTTCTGAGTTGAATTCTAGTTCTGACTCCTCTGGGCTCCATCATGTTGTTCTAACTGGTCACAGATGAGGAATTTGGATTTGAAGCTACAGAACCCAAAGGGAATTCTTCCTGGGAGGAATTAGTTATTAAAAACCCTTTATTTTTTCTAGAACAGTTATACCCAGGAGAGATTGCCTGGCACCCCAGGGTGTCTCAAATGATCTCCAGAGATATTTGGAAATTCTCAAATTACTTTCAAATTTAAAAAAACCACACAATCTTTTAAAATAAATTCACTTGGGTTTTTGAATTGGTATATGCCCTATGTGGATCTGCTAATGCTTTGGAATGTAGGGAAAAAATGGGTTCTGGGGCTTCAGAAAGATTGGGGATCCTTGTAGCGTATGGTTTTTAATGGCTTGCTTCTCATTAAGGATCCCCACACTCTTCAACATGCTAAGTCAAAGGTAGGATGCATGATGGGGTTCAAAACATCAGAAAAGGCCAGTGACTTGTGCTGGTGTCTAGTCGATGTTTAAAAGCCGGAAGTGTTGATTTTTCTCACCTAAGTAGTGGGGGGTTATTAGGGTGGTTCCTCCATGGGTCTCTCCCCACGCCAGAGGGCAGAGGTGGAAGCGAGTCCGTCTCCTGTGTCAGCGCAGGCCCGCGTCCTTCCTCCTGCATCCTTCACTCCTTCTCTCCTTGGGAACCCACCACACAGACAGGCCTGGGTCCTAAGAGAATGACGGCTTCTCTCAAGTGGGGCCCAGCCCCTGACACTCCCCACTCCCAAATACTAGAGACAGTGATTTTTTAAAATGAAATCCAGGACGATAAAGAAAATCATGCAAATGCCTCGCAGAAATGAGGATGGGTTCTCCCCCTTACTCCAAAGATGCTAACGTAAAGCAATGATAATGCACATAAATGTAAAATCAATTTCCAGCATACAGATGTTGGCAAGTTCTTTCAGAAATTATAGATGGAGAGAGAGAGAGAGAGAGAGAGAGAGGAAAGGGAGAAAGAGAAGGAGGGAGAGCTGGAAGGAGAGAAGGAAGGAAGGAAGGAAGGAAGGGAGGGAAGAAGGAAGGATGTGAAAAGGAAAATAAGAAAAATAAAACAGAAAACTCTTTCTGCAAAGGTCTTCCTTAATGACACAAGCAAAACAACAATTTCCATCACTTTAAATAACTTTCAAAATAAAACCAGCACTAACTTGGTTGGGTTTTTTAAATCTACCAATAGTTATCCATTTTTTCCGATTAGTAAGCGCTCAAGCAAATTTCCCAATTAAAAATGTAGATGAAAGTGTTTCTTTGACAGAAACTCCTTTTTGATACACTCGGACTGTCCAGTTTTAATGAAGAGATTAGGCAAGGAAGAGGTTTTAAAATGATTACTGTCAAAAATTGAATGCCAGACCAGATGGTTGGCACAGATGAGAGGATTGGTTTGAGGGACCATGGATTGTGGAAATTCATAGGCAAATCCATTTCTGAGAGAGGACAAGAGACAGTTGATGGCGGAAAAGACGGAAGGAGCCTTAACTTGGAATAGTGAACACACAATCCAATATACAGATGATGTTTTATAGAATTGTACCCCTGAAACCTACATCATTTTATTAACCAATGTCACCCCAATAAGTTTGATCAAAATAAAAAGTTAAAATAAGTAAATAAAAAACAAAACAAAACAGAAACCTAGGCCGGTGTGCCTCAGTGGTTGAACCAGGAGGTCATGGTTCAATTCCCAGTCAGGGCACATGCCTGGGTTGCGGGCTTCCCAGTAGGGGGCGTGCAGGAGGCAGCCGATCCATGATTCTCTCTCATCTTTGATGTTTCTATCTCTCCTCTCTTTCCTTTCCTCTCTGAAGTCAATAAAAAAAATATTTTTAAAGAATAAATAAAACTTGCCTTAACCGGTTTGGCTCAGTGGATGGAGCCTCAGCCTTCGGACTGAAAGGTCCCAGGTTCGATTCCGGTCAAGGGCATGTACCTTGGTTGCGGGCACATCCCCAGTAGGAGGCGTGCAGGAGGCAGCTGATCGATGTTTCTCTCTAGTCGATGTTTCTAGCTCTCTATCCCTCTCCCTTCCTCTCTGTAAAAAATCAATAAAATATATTTTTTAAAAGAAGAACAAATAAAACCGAAAAAAGAGAAGTAATACATAACATGTTTATATTTACGAAGAAGACTAGGCAAGGTAGTAAGAGGCTGCTCCCAAGTACCGGTAATGCTCAGTCTGTGAGGGTTACTGTTGACCCTCTGAATGCTCCCATTTTAACCATCAAAAAACCCTGGCATTTTCCTCCTCCACCGAGTCTCCTGGCTCTTCCTGGTTTGTGTCATAAGTTCAATTAGGTTATTTAGACACTTCGGACATTTAAATTCTTTGTTTGTGTGTGTTTAAAATCACGGGAAAATGTCATGGAAGGTTACCAAATCCATGTAATTTACCCAAGAAATGAGTCTACTGGGTAAATACATATTGAGGCAATTTTTAAAGTCATTTATTTATTCTACACACCTCGGTCTGTGGAATAAATAAATATTTGAGCTGGGCACGCTGTGTGTTAGAGCATCTCATGAAAATGGATGTTGACACTAGACGTTCAAGAAGAATCTCGCGTGTAAGTTTTATATCTGAGCCATTTGATTTTTGGGGGTGGGGATGTAGAAAAAAGGAGGAAATGGGACCGTTTTTATGGGTGTCCATTACCTGCTCACACTCTTTCCACCCACCCCCACCCAGGAATATGGAAGATCAGGGCCTGAAACTTTCCACAATTCTCCCCTTTTCTTTTCAAAGCACCCCAAAGTGTGCTTTGTCAGGAATTCCATTCGATTCTCCCACCTCTTTCTCTGGGAGCCATCAGACCATTCATTCCAGGAGGGTCTCGTCTCCGAGTGCGAGATGTTTAAAGGGAAGAAATCTTAAAATCGGGGGTTGCCTCTCTTTGTTCTCTCCTGGAGACCTGGGCGCAGCCCCGTCCAGACATTTTATTGATCTCTCTCCCCCTTCCTCTCTCTCATACATGCTAATTGTACCTCTGTCGCAAAACAATCTTATTATCATGTTAATTAGTGGGAGGGCTGTTGAGGTTTTCCACTTCATTACCTACTAATTTCAAGATAAATGAATCCACAGGTTACTAAGTAAATAAGGTCACCTAGCAAGTGTTTGTAAACAGGGCGGGGCCGGGTAGGGGGGGGCCGGGGTAACGGCTGAAGGTTTGGTTTGGTTTTCCAAGGAGGGGGCTGGTTGGGTTTGGCTCTGGGCTCTCCGTGGAGCTGGGGGTCCCCCCCCCCCCCGGGGGTGGCCCTGTCCCCGAACTCATTTGTAATGGAGAGGGACGTTTGCTGTCCACCTGGCTTCCCAGTGGGGAACTTCCTTAGCGCTCTCAAAGGGCCCTTTGTGGCACATTCATTCCAGGCGTGGGGCGCCCAGCGCGGTGGCTTTTGTGGGGGGGGCGTGGGGAGCGAGGTTGACACTCCTCTTGGGAACTTTGAAAGGGGCCGGCGGGTGGGTGGTGTCCTGACAAAGCACACCGCTGGGGTTTCCCACTCTCCCTCCTGCTTGCTCGGGGCTGTTCCTCGCTTCTCCGCCTTCAGAAGGGAGAGGATTAGTTCCAAAGGGAATTAGAGAGCGAGGCCTGCCCCAAGTGAGATTGTTTTAACCAGTTCCATTAAGGCAGAAAGGGGGGGAAAATAAGTGTTTGGGGCTTTCACCTTAAATACCAAAGACTGGAAACAAAGGGGTGTCTGGCAAGGAGGGTCTTTCCCCTTTCGGCCCTTTGTCTTTCCGGAGGGGCCAGGGCGAAGGACCTGTTGTTCTGCCTTTTAATCCGTTATTGATGCCGGTGCTTACAGAATGCGAAGGGAACCGGGAGATGGTCTGCAATCCCCAACCCCGTGCGCCCCCCCCCCCCCCCAGGAATCTCCCTGGCATCTGAAACAGCGGCTCCTCCCCTCTTTTTTTTTTTAATTAAGATAATAAATTGGTCTTAAATTATCCTTGAAATCAGACCAGTGTTGATTACAATGGGCCTCACGCTGAGACAGCTCCAGACGACGTTGTTTTTATTCCTTTTCAACGAGATCTTAATCTCTCGCCGCCTGTAAGCAAATTGTCACCGTAACCTCGTTCTCCTCCCGCCCCGCAAAGACCTTTCAAGGTTTTGGGGAGATAACGGATCGGCCCCGATATCATCAGCTCCTAGGCTGGTGCGGGTCTCGGGCGCCCCGTTCGCTCCCTCCCACCGGCGGGGGCTTTGGGAGAGGAGAGGGCGAGTTAATAAGCACATCTCACATGAAAAGCTCCACGGGGGCCTTTGAAAGCGGCATGTGTCCTGTCGTTAGAGTTCCAGAATGGCAAGCCACCACTCTGGGCCAGAAAGGCTTGTGCTTCTGTGCGAAGGACGAGAGCCAGCCCGCCTGGGCCCGAAGGAGCCAGGGGGCACAGAGAGGGGCCACAGGGCAGAGACAGTCAGAGACAAGAGAAACAAGAGAGACGCACACCCCCCCACCCCCCCCCCACCCCCGCAAGGGAAAGAAAGGGGGAAAGGGAGAGAAAGAGACAGACGCGAGTGAGGAGCTGGAGAGAATGTGTGACCCCGAGACCTGTAAACACAATGTGAGGAACCACTTTGCTCCGGGTTCCTCTTTGCAAAAACATTCCAGAAAGAGAGGGGGATCGGATTACCTGCCCGGGATTTCAGAATAATCCCTGGGTGACTTGCACTGTCCTGGGCGGGTGTTTCTTCCAGGCCCTGAAAGGGGGCAGTCTGTAAATGTCACCAGGGAGACGCTGATGAGCAAGAAGCTGGGGTCCCCAGCTCGGAGCCCCCAGGTGACCACCTTCACTTGTCCGCGTTGAGGTCAGTTGAGAGATAGACCGAGATCATTGCAGACTCTCAGGACAGATTCTAAGCGAAGGGACAGCTAGACAGGGAGGGTGGAGTTTATCTTGCGTGATCTCACCCCAGACTCCCACAGGGCCCACCCAACAGACCCTTCCGGACACACTGTGGTGGTTTGTTGTTGTTTTTTTAAATATATTTTTATTGATTTCAGAGAGGGAGAGAGAGAAACATCAATGATGAGAGAGAATCATGGATCGGTTGCCTCCTGCACGCCCCCTACTGGGGATTCAGCCCATAACCCCGGGCTTGTGCCCTGACCAGGAATCCACCCGTGACCTCCTGGTTCATAGGTCGATGCTCAACCACTGAGCCATGCCAGCGGGGACCAGACACACTTTTTTCTTCATCTTCCCCATCTGACTTCTCCTGACCTGTGACTCCCCAACCCATTTGGCTAATTTGGTTACAGAAATGCCACCATGAGGTTTCATGGGTGATTATCTCTTCTGTCAGTAGAGGACTTGGAACACAAAAAGGGGTAAATGGATGTAGGAAGAATAAGCTCTGAGCTGGCCTGGCCTTTGAAGAATATGGGGGGAACCTCACGAATTTCCTCGTCCCAGCATTTTTGAATAGAGATGTCTTGGACTCTGGTTCGGACGAATAACCTCTGAGCATCTATAAAATAGGACAAGTAACATCTTCCCCCTGGGCTACTGCAAAAATTAGATGACTTAAGGTGGATAAAATATGAAGGACAGTGTCTGCATATTAAAAATAAAAGTTTTGCCCTGGCCAGTTTGCTCAGTGGATAGTGCATTGGCCCATGGACTGAAGGGTCTCGGATTCAATTCCAGTCAAGGGCATGCACCTCGGTTGCAGGCTGGATCCCCATGCGGGAGGCAACCAGTTGATGTGTCTCTTCACATTGATGTCTCTCTCTCTCTCTTGCTCTCCCCCTCCCTTCCATAAAATCAATGGGGAAAAAATAGCCTCTGGTGAGGATTAACAAAAAAATAAAAATAAATAAATGAAGCTTTCCATTAGATGTTTATCTTCACACATGTCCCTTCCTCAGAACATGCCAGAACCTGAGTTTAAAGTACCTCAAGTCACAGAGTGAAGGCATTGGCTTTGAGGGCTGAGTGAACATCCTTGCTCTCCCGCAGATAAATGAGTAGACGATGAGGGGCACTTCTTGGGGTTTTCAGTCAGTGGTGAAAAGTCCAAGACAGCTGAAACCGGTTTGGCTCAGTGGATAGAGCATCGGCCTGCGGACTGAAAGGTCTCAGGTTCGATTCCGATCAAGGGCACGTACCTTGGTTGCGGGCACATCCCCAGTAGGGAGTGTGCAGGAGGCAGCTGATGGATGTTTCTCTCTCATCGATGTTTCTAACTCTGTATCCCTCTCCCTTCCTCTCTGTAAAAAATCAATAAAATATATATTTTTTAAAAAGTCCAAGACATAGCACATGGCATTTTTCCCTGGGTCAGGGCTTCTTCTTTCTCTTGTTTCTCCTGAGACTTTTTCCTCTTTAAGAAACAGGCTTTGGTGATATTAGGTGATGCTTAAGTACCTGCTGGGTATTAGGCTGCTTAATTTTATTTTTCATTAAGTCAAAGGATTTGCACATAATTGGTTTCCCTCTGGGCTTGGGTCCCCACCTGTGGTTAGCAGCCAGGGTTGGGATCCGGCATCCAGGCAAAGGTGGCTTTGCTTGTTTTTCTTTCTTTTTTTCCCCCACAACTTTTAGAGGCTTACATCAGTTCATTGGTTTACTTCGTTTTTTTGACAATAATATTTATTACACTTTTTCTGGAACATGTTCGTTAAAGAAAATTTGCCCACAAGCATGCGTACGTATTTCCTACCATGTATCGAGGACTTATTATTTGCAAAAAACTTATAAAGCTTAGAGCCTTACGGGCATGTGCAACTTAATCGCCATAGCCATTTGGTGAAATAAGTAACTTACCCAAGACCACGGAATTATAAGGCGAAAGAGGCCAACCTTGAATGTGAGTCCATCTCTCTCTAAAGGGGATAGTTTTTATCCCTTCCTGTGATAAGGAGGTAGACAAGCAAGAATCATGCTGTTCTCAATTAGTTGAGAAAATCTTTTTTTTTTTCTAAAATTCAGTTTATTGGAGCATATATTTGAGCCATGCTGGTTGATAGCCTAAGTTTTATTGCAAACATGTAAATGTTAAACTCCTGGTCTTACTGCTCATTAAGAGATAGGATATTGAGAATCCCTTCAGGACACAATAACAAAATAGTACAGACTGGGTACTTACAAGTAGAAAAACTTTACTGCTCGAAGTTCTGGAGGCTGGAAGTCCTTGGTCACGTGCCAGCATGGTCACGGGAAGACCTTCGGTGTGGCTGACTTCTACCACAGGAGCGCTGTGATCTCTTTTATAAGACCACTAATTCCTTTCACAAGGGCCCCACCTGCTTGACTTAATCACCCCAAAGCCCCATCTCCCAATACTATCACCTTTGGGAGTTAGGATTTTGACATATAAATTTGGGAGGGAACACAGCATTCAGATTATAATATTAAGTTCCTCACCCTCCTCGTCCTCTCTTTCTTCATCTGCAATAAAGCATTCAACACACAGTTGATGTGAGGAGTCAATGAAAAAAATATGTGCAAAAACTATTTAGTACAATAACATAATAACTAAAGCATGGGAGAACTCAATACATAACAGACACACAAACACATACACACACATTATCTACACACATATATTACAAAATTAGGGTGTCACTCTATATAGTTTCCTTTCGCCAGCATTTTAAATTTAACCTCATGATTCTGAATATTTCCTGTTTATATTCAGCCATTTACTTTTCTTTCTTGCAGTTTCACCATAATTAGTATAATTTAATGATTCTGTATTGTTACATATTTAATTCATCTTAAATTTTTGCCATTTTGAATAATACTTCAATGTAACCCTCATACATGAATCATTGAGCATCATCTGCATTTTTTTCCCTTAAAATTGTCGTAAAAATCACTGAGTAAAAATATATGCATATTTTCAAGGCTTTCTGGAAGTACAGCCAAAAGCTCTTCTGAAAAAAAAAATGCAAATTTACACCCTAATAAGAACATGAGAAGTAATTTGTTTTGCCGTGGCCAATAAACAATGCCAATTTAATGCCTTAAAAAGTTCCCTTTGATACTTTAATTTTCTTTTCCAAATAACAATATTTTTATTCCTTTGATTTTCCATGTCAGTGAAAATTTTTCATATTCCCATTAGCTAATTGCATAAATTCTGTTATCACTATATGTCCTTTTGTCTATTTTTTATTCTTTAGCTACTTGATTTTTGTAGATTATAATTTTTCTATTTAATTGTCTCTTAATTATATGTATATGTATACCATACACAAATTTTAATATTAAGCTAGTTAAATGTCTATTTTTATACTTTCTCACTTTGCATTTATTCATAGAGATAGAATATATTCATCTATATATTCTCCTAATTATTTTATGATTTTATTTCAATGGTTATCTTTCATGAAAAATATTGACATGTTCTTGGGGATGTATACATGATCTCACTTAATTCTAAAAAGCAAAACAAAACAGTAAGGCTCCTATTAATATATTCTTTTGGAAAAAAATATATATCCAGGTGAAAAACCAGATTTTCTCTGATTCTAAGAAACATCAGTTGGCTAAATCGCTATTCAAACGCAGATGTGCTTAGCTAATAGAAATAGTAAGAAGATGAGGGTTGGAATCATAAAATTGTCTAGTGTCTTTATCACTAGGCAGTGATAGTATGTATAGGTTCAAGAAATGCTGGAAAGATGGATAGGTGGATAGAAGGGAAGGAGGGAGGGACGGAGGGAGGGAGAGAGGGAGAAAGGGAAGGAAGGAAGGAAGGAAGGAAGGAAGGAAGGAAGGAAGGAAGGAAGGAAGGAAGGAAGGAAGGAAGGAAGGAAGGAAGGCAAGATGGATGAATGGATGGGTGGGTGGGTGGGTGGGTGGATGGATGGATGGATGGAAGGAAGGATGAATGATGGGAGGAAGGAAGGAAGGAAGGAAGGAAGGAAGGAAGGAAGGAAGGAAGGAAGAAAGGAAGGCAGGCTAGATGGATGAATGGATGGAAGTATGGATGGGTGGGTGGGTGGATGGATGGATGGATGGATGGATGGATGGATGGAAGGAAGGATGAATGATGGATGGAAGGAAGGAAGGAAGGAAGGAAGGAAGGAAGGAAGGAAGGAAGGAAGGAAGAAAGGAAGGAAGGAAGGAAGGAGGGAAGGCTAGATGGATGAATGGATGGAAGTATGGATGGGTGGGTGGGTGGGTGGATGGAAGGATGGGTGGATAGATGGATGAATTAATAGTCTCAATAGGCAATTTATTAGCCTCACAAAATGTCTTTCTCTGCTTGGTAGACCATTAGTCTGATTTAGCCTAAATTCACTTCACAATCTTCCAGCCCCCAGAGGGGGCTCATCATTATGGGGAAACTCAAGGGATCCTCAGGGTCAAGGGAACTGGTGTGCATGGGAGATTCTGTCCCTCCTGAGACCAACAATCCATCCTTTTATGCCAAAGTCAGTCCTCAGGTGAGCACTTTACTTGGATGTTGTGTAGGCGTTGAGAGCAAGGGCGCATGAGGCTGATGAACACGTCTGAATCGCAGCTCCCTAGCTCTCCACCATCAGGCAAGTGAGTTCCATAACCTCCCGGGCACTCTGTTTCAGCATGTGTAAAGTGGGGATCATAAGTTACTGTGCCAGAGGGCCTTTCCTTAGATCAATAAATTAATAAATTCAAACCCCTCTAAATAGTGCCTGACACTCAAAAAGTGCTATTATCATTATTATTTTCTTCCTTCCTAAAATTGCATGTGATTTATAATGCTAACTGTCCTGTAAATAGCAGACAAGTTACAAAGGGATTTACTCCTAGTTCAGAAACCTGACCCAACAAATTCCCAGCGGGGGGCGGGGGGGGGGGGGGAGTAAGGACATAGAACGATCCAAAGAGACTATGATTAACCTTTAGATTTCGGTCTTTGGGGGCACATATGATTGTTCTGAGGTTCTGTAAGCGAAGCTTCAAGGTCTTAAAAACTCGCCAGCCACGGCGTATTTCCATAGAGAAGTCTGTGTGTAGTAAGATTGCATCATGAGGATGAACTCATTTTAAATCTGGAACAGTTTTATAATGAACACATCTGGTAGGCCTTGGCAGGGTCTGCATCTCCTTGGAAAGTAAAACTGAAGAAACTGGTTATTCAACATCATTATCAGCCTTGAAACAGGCGTGTGTGTGTGTGTGTGTGTGTGTATGTGTGAGAGAGAGAGAGAGAGAGAGAGAGAGAGAGAGAGAGAGAGAGAGAGCATGCACCATATAGACACAATCATAAAGTGCCTCGTGTTGGAAAAGCAGACAGTGACAGCCGAGGCCGTGTAAGAGCCACATGTTCAAACAGCAGGAGACTTAATGGAGAGAGAACCCTCCCCTATCTTATCCTGTGGAACCTCCGCTGCCCAGCCCTCAGAGAGCAGTCAGAGGGCAAAGGAGACACCCACACGAACTCAGAATGGCCCGAGATAAACACAGTTGGACGTTTACAATAGAGAAGCAGCCTATCTCTGGATAAGCAGCATGCTGGGGGCTCGCTTTTTCTTCTGGGATTTCTGAAATCTCGCCCCTGGCGTGTAATCTGCATTTGGCCCCTTTCAGCCACCTCCCCAGCACCACTACTCCAAACAAATGCCCGGGAACCCTGATAGGTGGGGAGAATGCTTAAAGCCTGGCTTGATAAGTTCTTTCCACGAAGCGAAATAAAACGAAGGAAGCCGTGATGCCTCTTGTTAGTGGTTTAATTCCTAAGAGCAAAAAAAAAAAAAAAAAAAAAAAGCTTCATCATTTCGTAGCCGCGTTGAAACAAGACCAGAAGATGTTACGAAAACAATCACCCGTGTCTTATAAGAAATTGATTTCTTTCGGCTGCTTCGGACCAGCCAAATTGAAACTCTGCACTAAAAAAAAACTCCCAACCGCTCAGATGACAGCCACGGGGAAAAGTGATGGCAATGAGTGTTGGAATCTGTATTTTAGCTGCAAATACACCTCTGTTTATTGAGACATGAAAAAGCTATCAAAGTAAAAGACAATTGTAACAAAAGAGTCTTGTACGCTCTCATTGGAAGAAACGTATAATACCGTGAAAGTCAAATAATATATTTTTATCACGGTGTCATTCAAACAAACACAGATGTTTCGAGCACGATTGGATGTCTGCGAGGGGGGTAGGAAGTAAAATCATTCTAGACTCCTGTGCTCTGTTGTACCATAAAAGACAGTTTCATTTTCGAGCCGGAATCTCCGAGGGCTGGGTATGCTCACAGGTTGCTTTAGGATAATGGAAAATATGATCTCATTAGCAGCAAGCTTGTTACTCGTTCTCTAACAAAAAAGGTAAATGACCATGTATTAATGTAGTTAGTGTTGTTTTTAATGTGCGTGGGGATCCAATAAAGCTTTTATGAGGGAAGTGTGATGGCATGTTTGTTCTAGACATCAGCATCCGGCTCAGCCTCAGCAGCCAATCACGTGGCCCAATGGAGCATTCGTGTAATGATGTAATAAAACCGGACTCTGATATTGTAAAATATGTTTATGGTGAGGCTGTTGGGATATTTTTACGCAATCTTATTAGAGCAGGTGCCTAAACCTATTATATTTTGTAGTCCAATTTCAGTGGAATTTTTAAAATGTCAAATTCCTAATCTGGAGTTTGAATGCTGAAATGATTATATTATGATGCGGAATATTACGCAGGCTCCCTCCTCCAGGCCTCGCTCGTATGAGCGAGCGTGCAATTGCCATGTGAATGCAGCGGTCTAAATAGGTGTTCTGTCAGTTAATAGAATGCTCTTGGCCAGATTGTGGGATTTTCCTCCTGGGCCAGGAGACGTTTTCAAACATAATAACTACAGCCCAGCCAGCATGCCGCAGTGGCTCAGTGGTTGAGCGTCGACCTATGAACCAGGAGGTCACGGTTCGATTCCGGTCAGGGCATATGCCCAGGTTGCCGCTGGATCTCCAATGTGGGGTGTGCAGGAGGCAGCTGATCAATGATTTGCTCTCATCATTGATGTTTCTCTCTCCTCCTCTCTGACATTAATAAAATTATAAAAAAAAGACAAAAGAGGCAACCTTAAAAAATACCCTATATAATGAAAGGCTAATATGCAAATTATCCCCTCCACAGGGAGTTTGACCAGGAGTTCGACCAGGGGGCGGGGCTGGCCAGCCAACCACCCACGGCCCCTCCCCGCAGCCATTCCAGCCAGATCGTGAATCCATGGAGTCCAGCCAGATCGGCCCCGATCGGAGCGGGCTGGCTGGACCCCACCCATGCACGAATTTGTGCACCAGGCCTCTAGTATAATAATTATTATTATAGATACATGTAACTCCAGAACGCTTTCCTAGGTCCTCTTGATTGAATACGGTGTATTCTTAGTTATTTTGCTTCTGTTGTTGGCCACTTTCCCTCTCGGGCTCATCATTATTGTAAGGCCTCAGTGGTAGGAAATACAGCCCACCTTGTAGAGGACAGTTGGCCTGGAAACCGAGAACAATGTGTGGGGAGGAGAAAGGAGATCAGCCATTTCTAAGCTTTGGACGAGGCCCGAGGTGGCTAAAACTCCCCTTTTCAGAGGAGCGTGAGTTCCGCAGACTCAGACTGACCTCCCTGGGGAATCAACAGTGACAGAATCCCCTCCCACGGAGCTTATGTTCGAGGTGATGAATAGGAATCTATCTGTGTTTGAGGGAAAAGTATCCATCTCTTTTTCTCTGTAATCCCATCTACTTCATCATTTAATTATCTTTGTCATAAACAACCTCAAATTCTTTCTAGGAAGGCAGGAAGGATCTCAAATAAAAATAAATAATGATTTTGGGCCCAGCTGGTGTGGCTCAGTAGTTGAGCATCGACCTATGAACCAAGAGGTCATGGTTCGATTCCCAGGCAGGGCATATGCCTGGTTGCGGGCTTGATTCCCCAGTGTGGGGCGTGCAGGAGGCAGCCGATCAATGATTCTCTCTGATCATTGATGTTTGTATCTATCTCTCTCCTCCCTTCTTTCTAAAATCAATAATATATATATATTTTTTTTAAAAAAAAAAAGACTTTGGATACTATAGGGACCATCACACATTTCTAAAAGTCTCCAAACTAAGTTTAAATTACCAAGAGAATTCTGGAGAAGAAGAAAAAAGACATTCCTTCAGTTGATTAATGAAAGAGAAGGACAGGAAGGTCATAGTGGAACAGTTGTGGAGACTCCTACCGCTGAGGCAGAAGTATCAATCCGGCTTTTAAACCCTCCCTGCTCGCAGCACACGGAGCACAGCTCACAGGAAAACGGAAAACCAGAGCCACAAAAATTACAAATGGCAATGCTATTATTTAGCCCTCGTTGCCAAAGGCATTCAATATAAAGGTTTTACAGAGGTGTCAGCTGATATATAGCAAACACACAAATAGTCTCGAACGCTGTAAAATATGCAAGGAGAATTGGGCCGAAATATTAGGCATATGAATTACATTTTTGCAGAAAGTGCTTGCTAGGCACTGTAGTTAAGAGGAGCAATAAATACCAGGGCTAATACTGCCAATGTCTTGTTGGGCAGGGGGGGGGGGGGATTTCCACCCGCCATAATTTTGGTTTTCCATACCATGCTTCCAATCCATATTTTGGATAATGGAGTTATTAGGCTCTTTCTTCCTGGTCTGGTGTACATTTAAAACAGGTTTCAGTCCTCTCTCTCCCTCCATCAGGATTCATTTGGGGAGCCAGACATGTAAAAGGAGGATATGATAGCTTTTTAGGATCCTTTCTCCCCTCCACACACACAGACTCACCCACTGCAACCAATGAATGCATACATAAGTGGAACAACAGATCGATGTTTCTCTCTCTTTCTTCCTTCCTCTCTCTCTCTCTCTCAAAATCAGTTTTACAAATCTTAGCTTATTTACATTTCACGAGCAAATGTATATAACTAATTGAAAAATACCCACTAGGATTTGGAGAAATAAACCATTATATTTTAGTGAGCACCTATTATGCGATATATTCTGTAGCGGATGCTGTAGGTCCTGAGAAAATAAGACAGTCTTCACCCATCAAGTCTTTAATATCCATTTATCTTGTGTCTGTAAGATGCACAGCATACATTTTATACGTTTTATACCCTTGTTCCAAAGCTGCTGATGCGTAACGTATCATAGGATGCAGATCTCTATAATAAGGATTTGGAAGTGTTAGGAAATGTCTAATAACTTGTAAGTATGTACCTAATAAAAGAGTAACATGCTAATTGACCATACCTTTGCGACGCCCACCAGCCAATCAGGAGTGAGTATGCAAATTAACCCAACAAAGCTGGCGGGTTAATTTTCATACACAGGTGCCAAGCGGCCAGGGGCAGGGCGGATGCTTGTGTTGTTGCCATGGTGATGACACAAGCATTCCGCACCACCCCAGCTGCTCGGGGCCTCTGGGCAGCACGGGAAGGCGGAAAGGCGGCTCCGGCCAGAGCGAAGGCGGTGCCGGCAGCCAGGGAAAGGAAGGCCCATTCCTGCACGAATCTTCGTACATCGGGCTTCTAGTCCATCTATAATGATCAAAGTTAGCTTTCCTAGGTGGCCCATGAACCTCATGTAGGATGTACTTGTGTATTGGTTCTAGGTAAAGCATATCAGAAGCAAGTAGGTGTGAATGTCTTTATTACAGGGAAAGCTAATCTAATGTATAACATCAGTAAGTCCTCGCCCCTTGGTGTGTGGGCTGAGGCGCTAACCACTGAGCACAGAGGCCAGGCGACGATGTTGTGTTGTGTTTCCCACACCTCGAGGTCCCACACATCCTTGCAGCCCAGGAGTTCCTGAGAACTCACCCTGCTCCCACAAGGGGCAGAGAGCCGTGCTGAGAAAGGTGGGGTGCCGGCCCCCCAGCTCCGTGTGGGCAGGACGCGATTCTGGGAACAGAGAAGGAGGGACGCTCAGACACGCAGCCTCTTGGACACACTCTTCCTTTCTGGTGTAGCTGAGAGCCACAGGGAAGTGACAGAGGTCTTCTACTTTGTCTGCCATCGGGAAGTTCTGGCAATTGCGCACAGAAAAAAAGTGTCCTTGGTTGGATGTCAGTTACACTTTCCCATGCCTGTAAGCCTCATGGCGAGATCCCGGAGGTTTTCCAAATGGGCTTCACCCATGTCTCCTCCGTGGTCCCCGGGGAGGTCTTGTCCTTGAACTCCCCCAGGGCAGCAGCTGGGAACTGGCCGGGAGCCGCTGACACAGCCCACGTGCTGCGTGGTGAGCCGTTGGCTTCTCTCCCTCCCCAGCAGGGAAGGCACGAGGCGGCGTCTTGGTTCAGGGCCTCATGTGCGTCTTGATCACAGCAGAGCTTCACCCCCCACCCGCCTCCCGTTCCCCGTCCCAGAGGCCAGAGAGGTTTGAGGTCACTGATCCTTTCCCCAAGTCTTACCACGAGTGTGAACGCATCCCGTGAGCAAACTGTTTTTTCTCCTGAATGTGCAAGTCTCCCCGAGGTCCTCTCTGTCAGGAGAAGAAGGAAAGCGCTGACGGAAGGATCCAGCCCCCTCAGTGCCTCCCTGTCGGGCCAGGGAGTGGCTGCTCGTGTCCCAGGTGCGGGCGTTCTTCTCCGGCCATCCCAGCACCCCCAGGCCCTGCACCGTTACCAACGCTGTCCCGTCCCTCTGGCAGCCTCCTGGTCGCATCCCCACACTGTGTGTCCAGGCCAAGCATTTTCTTTCCAAACAGATTCCACACTGATGCATGCGAGATCCCACAATGGATTATTGGAGAACCTAGGCAAGCCCTGGTGTGTGTGTGTGTGTGTGTGTGTGTGTGTGTGTGTGTGTGTGTGTGTCTCAGGGATAATATGCCTCAGGACCCTGAACTTGGACTTGAAGACCTCACTTCCAATCACCTTTTTGTTGTTGTTGTTGTTGTTAAATAACCTGAGGGTATTTTTCCATTGATTTTTAGAGAGAGTGGAAAGGAGAGAGAGAGAGAGAGAGAGAGAGAGAGAGAGAGAGAGAAACATCAATGTGAGAGAAACATCGATTTGTTGCCTCCTGCACGCACCCCAACCAGAGCGAGGGAACCTGCAACCAAGGTACGTGCCCTTGACCGGAATCGAACCCAGAACCCTTCAGTTCGCGGGCCAGTGCTCTATCCACTGAGCCAAACCAGCTAGGGCTCCAATCACCTTTGATACATGACACCCTACAAGCACCATAAAAAGAATCAACGACTGTAAATAAGTGATAAGATTCAGAATTAGACTAAGATACAAGAAGCAGGTGTAGGGATATGCAAATTTGAACTCCATACTTCCAAATGCAAGGCCCCTCCGAATGGGCAGGGAGGGGAACTTTCTAGACAGAGTGATGGCGGGTTATTGAAACATATTGAAGTTCCCTGAAAATGTAAACGTTAAGATGGAGGGCTGGGATTTATTGCTCTCGCTAAAAAGCCAATATTCCGCCACTGGAGACATGAACACGGTCATCCACTCTGGAACAGAAAAATTAGATGTATGTCCGGGGTGTTGGATAGTTCCCACCCCTCGGCTCTTCTGCCTGTGGCTGAAGGGAAATTTCCACAGCCTTCTTTTCCTCTGGAAAGAGGCAAAGGCATTCTCTCAGTGGAGCACCCACACGGTTTTAGAACAAGGTACTGTAAGTACATCTCCTTTTCTTAATTTTTGTTTTTTTTAATTACAGTTGACATCCAATATTATATTACTTTCCGGTGTACAGCATATTGGTTAGACAGTTAGATAACTTATGAAGGGGTCCCCCCGCCCCAGTAAGTCTAGTATCTCACCTAAGTCTGTCTTCTTTAGTCCTCAGACAGTCCTAGGATGTAGACACACGTGCCCTATTTTTTGGACAGGATCAGAGAAGTTAAGTAACATGTCAGAATTCACATACCTAAGGGAGGAAAACTTAGAACTCAGTCATGGACTCCAAATTTCTGCTGTTTTATCCACTCCAGTCCCTTCCCGAATGTGTAGACGCCAACATCAAGTTGATTATTTTATCATTTCAGCCTTGGTCAAAGTTTAACCCTGGAGATTCTAGGACAGTTTGATGTACAATTGATTTCTTGCCCAAAATAGCCTTTTGAATTCTTTGTTAAAAAAATAAAAGATCAGCTTGGTCTACATGGCTCAATGATTGACCATCAACCTATGAACCAGGAGGTCTCGGTTCGATTCCCAGTCAGGGCACATGCCCGGGTTGCGGGCTCCATCCCCAGTGTGGGGCGTGCAGGAGGCAGCCGATCCATGATTCTCTCTCATCATTGATGTTTCTATTTCTCTCTCCCTTTCCCTTCCTCTCTGAGATCAATAAAAAGAAAAGAAAAAACTCAAAATTCAAAAATTGTCCCCATGCTCTCAAACAGCCACCTATGCAGTTACCTAAACACTCAAAGGGCGACGGGAGCCGCTGAAATAATTAGGACTGTCCAGTAAGGACGGCTTGCCTCTTCCAAGTGTTCCGATCAAACTTTTCTGTTCTGAGCTCACAGGGGAAAAACTCGGTGTGATTTGCAAGGACCTTCCGAATAAGCCAGCCCCGTCGCTGTTAACAGAAATCCCAGCTTAATGCCCAGACGGGTGGAGGGGAACTGGCCGTTTTCCTATGCAACTGTGTGCGGTGCTTATCAGGGCAAGTCCAGCTGCTCGTGGCTAACTAGCTCGCCCAAGTGACTCCCCCGGGCCCCAGCCAGGAGCAACTCAAATAAAAACCCAAAATGTACAGCCCCTTCCGCCTCACAGATAAAAGGCGGCGGGATATATAGGCCTCATTTTAATAGGGCCTCGGCTTGGTCTCTGTTTTTTGCACCCACAGCTAATTGAAGGGGCGACGAGAGCAGACACAATTGAACACGTAGTTAAGGAGCCACCTGACCACCTGGCTTGCGCACACAATTAAATATTTGCACCTGCAGGGGTAGTATGTGTGAATGTTATCCCTGTAATTAGTTGTCGGGTAGAAATAGATATAATTTTTAAAACCCTCTCTAATTCTAACTAATTAGTGTTTTTACAAGGAACTATTTCATATTGAGTTCTTTTTAGGTAATCCACTAAAAGTAGATCTTTCTTCGGTTTCTATTAAGCAGCATGATTTTCATGTATTTTTCAATGGGTTTGGCGTGCGATCAAGTCTACTCGATTTTTTCATTCATCCTTTCGTTGATTTCATTTCCTTTCTTCTTTCGCTCAGCATGGTGAGCATGTCCCACGGCCGGGTCCTGGGGCCACTGGAGTGTGTAAGACCACACACCTTCCTCGAGGCTCATGCACAGGAGGCGGACTTAGGGTTGATGTTTTTGTTTTGTTTTGTTTTGTTTTAAATATATTTTTATTGATTTCAGAGAGGAAGGGAGAGACAGAAACATCAATGATGAGAGAGAATCATTGATCGGCTGCCTCCTTCACGCCCCCTATTGGGGATGGAGCCCGTAATCCTGGCATGTGCCCTTGACCAGAATTGAACCAGGACCCTTCAGTCCGCAGGCCAATGTTTAGCCACTGAGCCACACTGGTTAGGGCAGGGTTGATGTTTTTATTGAATAATTATAATTCAATATGGCAAGTGCATACCACTTACCAGAGGCGACGGTCCATACCAAACACCATGCAGGACTTAATTCTGCCAAAAATACATGCCAAGGGAAATCCTTAAAACTTTTTGTAAAAATCAAAACTGAGTTGTTCCTCAGCTGTGCAACAAGTGGAACCATGGTGCGCATAACAATGTGACAGGGACACAGGGTCCTCATTTGAGAAGATCCCACAGTTTAAATCACCTGATTTGTAGTTTAACGACAGGAAAGCCTTGTCTATTTTTATTCTTTTTTAATCCTCACCTGAGGGTATTTTTCCATTGATTTTTAGAGAGAATGGAAAGGAGGTGGAGGGATAGAGAGAAACATCGATGGATGTGAGAGAGACACATGGATTGGTTGCCTCCTGCACACACCCCAACCAGGGCCCGATTGAGCCTGCAACTGAGGTACATGCCCTTGACCGGAATTGAACCCGGGACCCTCAGTCCCCAGGCCTACACTCTGTCCACTGAGCCAAACCGGCTAGGTCAGTGGTCGGCAAACTCATTAGTCAACAGAGCCAAATATCAACAGGACAACGATTGACATTTCTTTTGAGAGCCACATTTTTTAAACTTAAACTATCTAGGTAGGTACATTGGTATTAACTTCATTAGGGTACTCCTAAGCTGGCCTTTGCTAAAAACTCAAGGGGCCAAAGAGCCGCACGTGGCTCGCGAGCCGCCGTTTGCCGACCACTGGGCTAGGGCAAGACTTGTTTATTTTTGAGATGCAGGGGAAAGTGAAACAATAAAGGGTTTTAGCAGAGAAGCATATCGCCCTGTTGTGGAATATGAAATGCCTCTTAGCATTGGTGAAAAATGAAGCCCCGCCCCTTCACCCCCACTCCCCAGGAAGACAGCACATCAGCATTTCAGCCAACACCTCAGCCCAGATGCGTTTGACGTCCCTTTATCTGGGACGGACCTGTGTCCTCTAATTCTCACCCCGCATTCCTTGTGTTATTTACAATGAAAGGGCGGGCTGCAGCTTTGAGGGTAAATCCTCCACATCTAGATTTCACACGGATTGTTTCTCTGGCCTT
Source organism: Cnephaeus nilssonii (assembly GCF_951640355.1). Lineage (NCBI taxonomy): Eukaryota > Metazoa > Chordata > Mammalia > Chiroptera > Vespertilionidae > Cnephaeus > Cnephaeus nilssonii. The sequence goes on along the minus strand of NC_137095.1, from coordinate 10,129,113 downwards.
CGCTTCGTGTTGGAACTCATGCTTTCTTACGTCTCCAACACTGGACGGCTCTGGCCCAAACATATCTGGTCTCCTGATAAGCTGGTTAGGGTTGACCTGTAAGTATTTTAGCCCCCAGTCCTGTGAGTATCACCCACTGGGGAATTTCCACCCAAACCTGGAGCATCCAGAAAAGCGAAAAGTCCCCAAGAAGACCCGCTCTTCCGGGGAGATGGCCTGCCAGGGGCACTGGGCAGGAAGGCTGAGAAGAAGCAGGGGTGTGGGGGAGGCGGGGGAGGTGGGGGGCAGCCCTCTAGACCTTGAAGTGCAGCAGCTGCGCGTTGTCTTTGAGGCCGGGGATCAAGCGGAGAATATGAGATAGGCAAACGTTGGCTTAAACTTTCTTCTCTCTTTGATTGCCCTTGGACATCTGCCTCTTCCACTGTCAAGAATGTTTGGCAGCTGTTCGCTCAGAATAACACGGCGGTGCTGCGCCAGCCGCTGCCCCAGCCTCCTAATACTTTAAGCCAACGAGTCGCCGTTAGGCGACTGGCCTCGCTGCGCAACGACGCTAATGCCTTGAGCTAACGGGCTTTCTGTGGGCCCTGGAAAACGCCAGGGGAAGGGTCTTGGGTTTATTTTCCTCACGTGCTAATTGGCTTTAATTGTTGGCCAATTGGATTTCAAATGCAGAAAGGAGTTGCGCGCACAAAGACCAGTGTTAGCTTAAGGCCGTGGGAGAGGCCGGCCGGCCCTGTGGTCTCTGAAGTGGCCCGGTGTATGCAGATGCACACGGATGCGGGGCCTGCGGGTGCCAGGGAGAAGGCTCCAGGCCACCAGGATGGTGTCTTAACATTCATACTGGTCCCCATAGGCCAAATACCAGTTTCCCAGAAATCAGGAACATATTCCTTTCTTTTTTTAAAATTTATTGATTTTTTTTACAGAGAGGAAGGGAGAGGGATAGAGAGCTAGAAACATCGATGAGAGAGAAACATCGATCAGCTGCCTCCTGTACACTCCCCACTGGGGATGTGCCCGCAACCAAAGCACATGCCCTTGACCGGAATCGAACCCGGGACCCTTCAGTCCTCAGGCCGATGCTCTATCCACTGAGCCAAACGGGTTAGGGCTATATTCCTTTCTCTCAGCCTGTAAACGTATAATAAAGGATGGACTTCAGCATATTTGGCTCCCTTTCAATCCCACGTTTTTCTCCTGAGAGCCTTCTTTCTGTCATTAAGAAATTACCATCCCGAGGCGAGAAAGTGCTGAGTGAAAAATATTGAAAATGGACATTTTATACTTCGTCCGTGAGAGCGATTCGCTATGATACTAAAAATGTAGATTTATTCCACCCGTCCTCCTCAATATCGCCCTCCTGGGAATTTATTCAAAGTAAGACAGAAACTTTGAAACCTGCGCCCGGATAGTTGGGCTTTTGAAGGAAAGAGCCAACTAAGTCACAGAAGCCCACTGTGGGAGGAGATCAGGGCAGGCCAATCAATAGCATTGATTTCTTCCCGCTAATGGTTAGGGATTGTTCCTCAAGGAGGGCCGGACTTCAATACCGTGGCTATGGGAGGGTGTCACAGAGTGGCAACTTATTACCCATATTCTGAGTCAAAATGGTCCTCCAGGAGATCATTCCAGGGCTAATTCCCCAAATTCTCCTTTTCTAAATTGGGTCTGAAATGTGTCCCTGAGCACAAATGGTTCTATTGCTTTGATGGGATTGACCACTCGCTCAGTCTCACACCTGTCCATTCAGTCCCAGAATTTTTGACATTTTTGACTGAATTGACCAGGTGTGCGGCTGAACCCCACTGGTCGATTTCATCCAAAATTGTCAAACCAGCTTTTCATGACAAGACAGAGTCCGAGTCTGCAGACTCTTAGTCTTCCTCCATATACCTTGTTAGCACACTCATGTTCTCATTTTTTAAATACAAATCTAGATGCTGAAACACCACGTTTATACATATATTCATATGTGCATATGCGTGTGAGGATCTCTTCCAATTAATGGTTTTTCTATTTGTAATTTACCAACGGTAACGGATGTACAGCACCCTTCCTTGTAGCTGTAGTCTCCAAATAAAATAATTTAATCACATCAATGGCGTTTCTAGCTCTGACATAGCAGAGAATGTGACGAGGGCAGGATAATTTTCACTTAGCAGGCCAGACAAATGATCCCAGGAGTGAGTGGCTTTTAGAGAATGATTTTCATTTTTTGCCCCATAAGTTCAGAAATAACGTATTCTGAGTGTTGGTCATTGCCAAACCCCACCCTCCACCTCTCACAGGAATTTAAGAACCATGAGACCAGCCATTTTTGTCTATTTTACTTCCTGATGATTTCCAAATGTTGAGAACTGTGCCTAGTACATTGCACCTAGACCCCCAGCCACGGTGCTTGGAGATTTTAGGATCAGCAATATCCATTGTTATGGGGTTCATCAAGGAAGTCCATTCTGGGACTTCTCCATTCTCTCAATGGTTCCAGCACTTTCCACTCACTTAACTTGACTTATCTAGATTACTCTACGTGACGTTGATGATATAGTTTTCCCCTTTTTTCCCTAAGTTGTGAATTCCCAGCATACAGGTAGTGCCCTAGTGAAGCCAGGGCCTGATGCAGAGCTGACAAGGAGAAACATGTATGGGCTTAAGAACGTAGTCACCTATGAATGAAATAGCAGCATTCACTACGAATGATCGCTGCTCGTTAGAAAACTCCACGAGCTTTACTAAATGACACAATTCAGTCTTGATGGGTGGGAGGGGAAGGGGGCGTGATGTCCAACTGATTAGAAATGAGGCGTCTTCTAATTCATTAGTGGTCTTGATCGGAATCAGAGTTCTCATCTTTTACTGACATGAAGGCAAAACGTTCTTAAAAATACAGAGCGTTGTAGCCACCTACTCCCTAAATCAGAGCCAAGTTGTATTAGAATGTGTCTGACAAAGGACACCGCTGAGGAGCTGTGTCTGCAAGGCCAGCCCATCCTCACAAAGAGCACTTGATGGACAGAATACTTCCATCTCTATTGGAGGATGACCGTTGTCCCTCTTGCTCCCCTCTCCACCCTGTCTGGTTGCATCGTTGCACGTGGACATGGCCAGGGGACATAGAGCTGGACACTTCTCATGAGCTGGGGACACATCGTTTCTTGAATCTTGACCAGACCAGCTGCATCTGCTGGTCACCCTCATGTCCCTTGAAGAGGAAAATCCTTCTGAAGAGCTAAATGATAGTATGAGCCGCATTGAACTGAACATCGATTTTCAGCCAGGAAAGGCTTCCTCCTCAGGTGAAATGGGATCATCGTCTCCAGCCTTGAGAAGGGCTCCCTCCACTTACATCTCGTCTTTCCCACTGGCTGCCCAAGCCAGAGTCATTCCCTTTTCTAGTTTGTTTGTTCTAAGGAACCTTCATCCCCCAGTCACCTAAAATGGTTACACTCATAAGAGTACTTTGATTTTAAAACAGTGATTGTTAAATATCTAGAGCTCTTGATCTGTTTAATAAATAATAAACAATGATCGTAAGTATATACACATTACTCTGTACAATCCTTCCATAAGCCCATTGAAAATACTTGTTATTTCATCCCTCCTGTCCCTCCATCGTGCTCCACGCCCGCCTCCCTAACCAGGATCGCACTGGGGTACAAGTCCCAGGATGCAGGTTATGGCCAACATTAAAAGTCAGCAGCCAGGAAACATTCAGGGTTCTTTTCTCCACAACAGAGCTGCTGCTTTCAAACCAACTTACGTAGAGCTTGCTGTTGAGTTCAAGAAGTGCAGGAACGAAGCATGGAGCTATGAACTTGGAGTTGGGAGTTTGAATCTTCTCTCTGCCATGGACAGGCTCTTAAGCAAGCCACTGACCCACTCCTCTTTGGATATCATTTAAACAAAGGAATTTTTAAAATTTATTGATTGATTTTAGAGAGAGAAGGAAGAGAAGAGAGAGAAACATTGGTACGTTGTTCCACTTACTCATGCGTTCATTGGTTGATTCTTATATGTGCCCTGACTGGGGATCAATCCCACAACCTTGATGTATCGGGTCAACACTCTAAGCTACTGAGCTACCCAGCCAGGCCTAAACAAAGGAATTTGTATATCAACTTGTATTTTGGAAATATCTATAAATGAGAATAAAGTTCTTAGACGATCATACTCTATTGCCAATGGAGTTGTTTTCTCTCTCTGTCTATCCTCATGTGTCTTGACATGAAAAGTTGTAGAAATGGTTATGAAAAGTCAGCCCCTAGTGGTTAGAGCCCATGTGTCTTGGTACTCTGATGAGTGAGGAACTTGGAATAAAGTCATCGTGTGGGACTGTACTCCGCATCGGTGCTGAGAAACGCTACTCTCTCCAAATCACTGGTTCTGAACCTAGGAACATACTTGCTATTTCAAAAGTAAATGTAGAAATTCATCAAAGCAGAGGGATTGCTCCTTTATTCAGTTCAAAGATGATCACAATGGTTTTATTGTGAGCAGCGTGTGGCTCCATATTTGCAATGCCCAAAGAGACGTTGAAATCTTTTTCTGGACCAAACAGTTCACAAACTCAGCCTCTCTCTCTCTGACATCAGGCCAACTTTTGAAAACAAAAGAAAGCTAAAAACAAACAGAAAAAACCTCTACCTAAAAGCTAAAATTCATATATGTTTCAGGACTTCCACTCTCCCAAAGGTTTGCATTGTAGACACAATGATTTTTTTTCTCTTGCTCCGTTGATATATTTCATGTGAAGGAAAAAAGACAAAGGAATTAACATACAAAAAAATTGAATTTGAACTGTAATTTTAAAAAATGTTAAATGCTTAAATTTAAAAAAAGAAAAAATTATCTTTCCAGCCAAGAAAGGAAGCTGGCTCCCAGCGCAGCTGTTACGGGGCGAGGCCTCAGTTCTGGGCGCGCCTGACCTTGAGCTTCTGCCTCCTCTGTCTCTTGACAATGTCCTGTCCTCCCAGGTGGGTCATTTTCCTTTGAAGACGGATGCTTGGAAGAGCAATCTAGAGAGCCTCCTGCTATCTGCCTCTCCTTCTGCACAAGACAGGACCACCCAGGGTCTGGCCTGGAGAAATATTGCACAGGCTCGGGGGCTGGAGCTCAGATACTGGCCCGGCCTGCACAGTGATGCTGACAAGGGGCCAGGCGAGGACAGCAGAGAAAGTTCTCCTGGACAGAGTCCCCCAGATTATGTAGAACGTCACATCCCTCCAGACCCATCTCTCCGGCCCCCTCCCCAATATTCAACTCCATGAGGAGATAGATCTCTAACAACTTACGTCAAAAAATCATTTCTCTTGGCCCATCTGGAGTGGCTCAGTGGTTGAGCATCGACCTATGAACCAGGGGGCCATGGTTCGATTCCCGGTCAGGGCACATGCCCGGGTTGTGGGCTTGATCCCCAGTGTGGGGCGTGCAGGAGACAGCTGATCCATGATGTCTCTCATCATTGATGTGCCTATCTCTCTCTCTCTCCCTTCCTCTCTGAAATCAATACAAATATATTTTTAAAAATAAAAATAATTTCTCTGGTAAATGTTCCTTATTGCCCTATTTCATCATGAAAGTCTTGATGCCAACTCCAGCATAAGTTCCTGTGAGCCTTTCATTACATAACTAGAGGCCTGGTGCACGAATTCGTGCATAGGTGGGGTCTGGCCGGCCCGCCCTGATGGGGGCCAATCGGGGCCAGGCTGGCCGGGGGGAGGGGCATCAGGAGGTTGGCTGGCCGGCTCTGCCCCTGATCCGGCCAGTTGGCCGGCCTCAGTGTGCGTCACAGTGACTGGTTCTTCCGGTAGTTCCAGTCACTTGGCTTTTATATATATAGATGAGCACCCATTGTCCCCGTGGCCCCAAAGAAGATCCCTTTAGGACTGCGGATGCTTAACCACTTCATACAAAAAGGATGCACAGCTTCACCAGGGTCACAGTGAGCTGGTCACAGTGAGCTTTCCGCACAGCTCACCCTCTCCTGTCCCCTGCCTCCCTCCTCCATAACTTTCCCTTCCCATCACCTGACTCTTTACCTGATCAGGCAAGGAATTTCCAAATGAACGGAGAATCAGATGCTGGTTTGGGGTCAGGATTGGGTCTACATTTTCCTTGTTGGTGATTTTCTCCTGCCCCATGGTCATGTGATAAAGAGCGATGGGAATGGCCGGGAAACCTCCTTGACAAGGTGACTTTGAGTTGGGTTCTAATAGATATGGATGATTCAGCCATTAGGATTTGGGCTAACATTCCAGGGGAAGATTAGATATAAATAATTTTGAATAGTAGTTTATAAATGGAACCAGCTAGGAGCCCGGGTTACATACATGCACGCACATAGAAGGCATATATTACACATTGATAATATTCATAATATTTAGGCCTATATAAATAACAATATTATAAGTTATAATGTTGGCTTTGGAACTTACTTTATTGAATCCCAAGACATCACTAAATGACAAGGATTATTATTTCCCTTTTTTGTTCAGTCATGAGACTAACCTTAACATAAAAGTTAAGTAATCTCCCGAAGTTTATACACTTAATGAGTGACAGAGCCTAGTCTCAATCCACAGTGGCACCTGCCGTGGATTTTTGTAAAAATGAAGTGGTAAAAAAAAAAAAAATTGGTCCTTTCTCTTTTAGGACGTAGTAGTTTTCTTACAGTTTTAAAAATTAAGAAGTAAAGTAGCATAACTGTCTATGAACTGCCAAGTGGATTCATAGGTGCATCAAGGGTTCACGCATTTGCAGTAACACCAGTTACTCTCTTGATCACAAACGCTGACACATACACTGAGTGGCCAGATTATTATGATCGCTGATCACATAATAATCTGGCCACTCAGTGTGTGTGTGTGTGTGTGTGTGTGTGTGTGTGTGTGTGTGTGTATGTATGTATGTATGTTAGAGGCTCGGTGCATAAATTCGTGCATGGGTGGGGTCCGGCCAGCCTGGCCAGGGGGAGGGGACATGGGCGGTTGGCCGGCCTGCCTGCTGGTCGAACTCCTGGTCGAGAGGACAATTTGCATATTAGCCTTTTATTATATAGGATATACACTGAGTGGACAGATTATTATGCGTTCAGAGATCATCATCATCTGGCCACTCCGCGTAGAAGCGTTATTACCTGCGATGCCCGCTTTCTTCTCCGCTGTCCTAGATGCAGACCCCTCGGTACAGAGGGCTGGCGAGGGGGGAAAGTTCACACACTTCGGCTGAGAAATCAGGGACTCACTCACACCTTCAGCGATGGCCCTTTGGAAATATCTAGAACAGCAACAAAAACAGTGGCAGAGAGGAAATTCCCACCCTGGGAATGATAGCAAGAAATGGAGAGAAAGATGAAAGACGTCACACAGATGCTCAGAATCAACCCAACTGCACTGGGAGGGAGGGACTGCTGAAGAGACTCCCTTCAACACATCCAAATGAAGATTGGAGCTGGCCCTGGCTGGTTTGGCTCAAGAGCGTCGACCTGAGGACTGAAGGGTCCCAGGTTCGATTCTGGTCAGGGGCACATGCCTGCGTTGCGGGCTTGATATCCCCAGTGTGGGGCATGCAGGAGGCAGCCAGTCCATGATTCTCTCATCATTGATGTTTCTATCTCTCTCTCCCTCTCTGAGATCAATAAAAATATATTAATAATTTTTAAAAAATAAGATTGGAGCTGGAGTGTCCAGCATGAGAGATGGCATGCTTTGGCTTAGGTATACTTGTAGTCCAGAATTCATCTCCAAGCAGCTTCTGGTGTGTGTTAGCAGCCGTAGATCTGTGTAGACGCTAAAACCATCATTGCTTGCCGGGATACCCTCCCCGAGTTTTCCATTCAGAATGCATTTAGAGGCGGCTCCGAACATCAGCTTCGTCCTAACAACGGGGCTGCTGGTCCCCGAGGCCTGGGGGGCCACCAGCATTCCTCTCCGCGGTGGTCTCCTCAGGATGTCATCCCGGGCCCGGCGGCCACCAGCTCTTCCTTTGGCCTCGGCCTCCTTGGCGGTGGTGCCTTTTTCTCCGGCACAGCAGGCCCCCCTAGCGCCTCTGTGGCTGCTGGGGCGGGATCCCAGGCGTCGGGGGGTTGCGGGGGGCCAAATGGATAACTGTGTCCATTGACTCTCGGTTCCCCATCCCACCTCTTCCATTCTGTTGGGAGCTTTGTCCCCCAGGAGGAGATTATGCGGGGGCTGCAGAGGAGAGGGGCCGGCACAAAGATAGAGCGCACACAAAAAGTGTGACCAATCGCCATGACAGGGCTGCGATGGTCGCCTGTGATGGAATGAAATTAAATCCCCACCAAACAATACAGCTTTCTTCGGTGTCTATGGGGACCCTTGTTGGGCCTAGATTGAGAGAGAAAGTCAGAAGAGGGTAGGAAAGATGAAGCGTCAAAAGGACATTTCTTTTCCACACTCATCGGAGTCACTTACCTCCACAAAATGGTAATAATCTGGAAACGTGGCGAATGTATTACCACCCCTGAGCACCTGGGTAAGAGTGTGGGATGTTCTTTGTATCTCACTGATTCTTTTATTTATTTTTTTAAGATACATTTTTATTGATTTCAGAGGGGAAGGAAAGGGAGAGAGAGATAGAAACATCAATGATGAGAGAGAATCATTGATCAGCCGCCTCCTGCACGCCCCCTACTGGGAATTGAACCCGCAACCGGGGCATGTGCCCTTGATTGGAATAGGCTGATGCTCTATCCACTGAGCCAAACCGGCGAGGGCTCACTGATTCTTTTCATAGTAACCCTACGGGCCAGATGCAAAACCAAATCCTATCTCTTTGTTCAATGTCTGATCCACACCATTTCTAAGGAATTGTGTCAGGAACCTGGTTACAAACAAAAATCTAAATCTGCACAAGCACTTTAGGCCCTTGTTTTTCTAGAAGAATCATGAGCCCTGTTCACCCAGCACCTTCTTTCCACCTGCTGGCTTTTTAGGACCCGAAGGGGAGGCACTAATTTGTGTTACTGTCAACTACAAATGTCCAGTCATGTGGATTCGATGCCCGGGCCTCACAGAACTCCAGGCAGAGAGAAACAACTGGGGATCTTGTCATGAACCCCTACTTTTGAAACTTCCCAGGTAATTACCATGGCTCACTTCACACGATCAGCAGAGCTGCCCACTGTGCCTGGGAGGGAGGCTGCCTGGCAGGTGTTCCCACCGATAGGAACCCTCTTAAAGGGGTAGTGTCACCAAGGGGTGAGTTAGGGTGATTGAGCTGAGTGTTGGACCTGTCCCACATCTGTAACGCATTCTTTATTGTAGGAAAATCCACATAATATAGAATTCATCTTTTTCATCAGTTTAAAGCAGTGGTTCTCAACCTTTCTAATGCCACAACCCTTTAATACCGTTCCTCATGTGGTGACCCCCAACCATAAAATTATTTTCGTTGCTACTTCAGAACTGTAATTTTGCTACTGTTAATGAATCGTAATGTAAATATCTGTGTTTTCTGATGGTCTTAGGCTCTACAGCAGCTCTGAGAACTGCTATCAGGGTCGCCTAAGACCATCGGAAAACACAGATATTTACATTACGATTCATAACAGTAGCAAAATTTCAGTTATGAAGTAGCAACGAAAATAATTTTATGGTTGGGGGTCACCACATCATGAGGAACTGTATTAAAGGGTCGCGGCATTAGGAAGGTTGAGAACCACTGGATTAAAGCATGGTTATAGACTCTGAACCTGCAGCAGGTTGCTATGAAAATGTGAGACCACTCGCTGAATTTCCTAATATCCCAACATTTTTCTTCTTCTCTCTCTCAACAAGGTTATTTATGTTCTTTCTCAGCCTGTGTGATGTTCAGGACCACCAGATGGATAGATTTTAAGGAAATTCAGGTTTGGGGGGATTTGCTGTGTGTGTTTCTTGTTTTCATTTTGAAAACTGGAGTGTTTAGTCAGGCCGGTGTGGCTCAGTGGTTAAGCATCTACCTATGAACCAGGAGGTCATGGCTGTATTCCCCGTCAGGGCATGTACCCAGGTCGCGGGCTCGATCTCCAGTGTGGGGCATGCAGGAGGCAGCCAATTGATGTTTCCCTCCCATTGATGTTTCTATCTCTCTCTCCCTCTCCCTGCCTCTCTGAAATCAATAAAAATATATATTTAAAAAAATAAGAATAATAAGCAACAAGAACAGCCAAACTTGCAGTGGGACTTTAGGGGTGCATTTTCACCAAAAGTTTAGAGGCGTCTGCTATTAATTCAAGCAGTTAGTTGATAACTGTGTACTCAGCATCCACCCCATGCCACGGACACAGAGATAAAAATGCCGGCCTGGCCGAAAGTGGTGTGGCTCAGTGGATAGAGCGTCGGCCTGCGGACTGAGGGGTCCCAGGTTCGATTCCAGTCAAGGGCATGGACCTTGGTTGCGGGCACATCCCCAGTAGGGGGTGTGCAGGAGGCAGCTGATCGATGTTTCTTTCTCATCGATGTTTCTAGCTCTCTATCCCTCTCCCTTCCTCTCTGTAAAAAATCAATAAAATATATTTTTAAAAAAATGCTGGCCTGCCCTCAAGGAAAAATTGAGGTGGGATGAGCAATGGCAGAGTGAGCCCAGAGGCAGGGCCCAGCAAAGGGCTGAGTTTAACTGATCCCTAACAACAGGGAACTCGTCAAGGGAGGAAGTGCTAGGTGGACATCAACCCACTTAACTAAATGTGCTAAACCAGGGGTCCTCAAACTTTTTAAACAGGGGGCCAGTTCACTGTCCCTCAGACCGTGGGAGGGCCGGACTATCGTTTAAAAAAAAACTATGAACAAATTCCTATGCACACTGCACATATCTTACTTTGAAGTAAAAAAACAAAACGGCAAAAACACCCGCATGTGGCCCGCGGGCCGTAGTTTGAGGACACCTGTGCTAAACGCTCAGTTGCAGAAAACCATCTTCCCATCATTTTCTTAATGAAAAATTGCCAGTTTTGCTTTGAAGTTGAGGTTCAGAAAACGTACGGCATTTTAATTCAGTATGTCCGAAGAGAAGTACTGAGACGCTATCATTGCTTTTCTGTTTGATTGCTTTTATTTCCTTTAGTTAAGAAATAGAAAGTAAATGATAAAGAATAAGAATGAAATTCCCACCCTAGCTGGTTTGGCTCAGTGGATAAAGCGTCGGATTGAGGACCGAAGGGTCCCGGGTTCAAGTCCAGTCAAGGGCACAGACCTCGGTTGCAGGCTCCTCCCTGGCCGGGCCCTGGTCGGGGCACCTGCAGGAGGCAACCAATCGATGTGTCTCTCTCACATCGATGTTTCTCTCTGTCTTTCCCTCTCTCATCCACTCTCCCTAAAAATCAATGGAAAAATATCCTCGGGTGAGGATTAACCAAAAACAAAAAAAAAAAGAAAAAAAGAAATTCCCCAATTTAAAAGCAACATCACCCACCACCATTTCTTTTGTTTAGAGCAGGAGTCCTCAAACTTTTTAAACAGGGGGCCAGTTCACTGTCCCTCAGACCGTTGGAGGGCCGGACTATAGTTTAAAAAAAAACTATGAACAAATTCCTATGCACACTGCACGTATCTTATTTTGAAGTAAAAAAACAAAACGGCAAAAACACCCGCATGTGGCCCGCGGGCCGTAGTTTGAGGACGCCTGGTTTAGAGGGATAGCTTGGCCCAAGGAGTTAGAGTTGATTTGCTAGCACATGAGTTGTGATCAATAAAATTGTCGATGAGCTCTTGTTTGGTTCTAGCTTGTTCTGTAGGTCTACGGGTTACATCTGGGGAAAGATGGCGCATAATGGTGGCCAGTGACTACCCCAGAGACTTAAATGTTGAAACAGGGATGTCGCATCGTTTTTTAGCATTTTTAGTGCATTCAGCATTTGTCATTAGGATAGCGGAATCTAGTTATACTTTGCGCCTTCCGTCCCCACCACCTTTTCCCTCATCTACACCCGCAGTGAAAGTTGAAAGTGAGTTCAAGTTGTTGGGATAAACAGCTAAGTAGCCAGTCAAGTAGATTATTTCTATCTACCCGACTCCCAGTTGTTGTGGATATTGTCACTATTGTTACTAATTTTTTTTTTTGGTTTATTTCAATGCCCCCGTGGTTCCAGCTGAGAAAAGTTTTATATCCCAAGTTTTTCTCCCAATTTCCCCACAGTGTTCCCCTCCTCTGCCCCCTCCCCGCCTCCCCGTGCACACCCCGGCTTCAGTTGCCAGGGCCAGACTTTCAAAACATTTCCGACTTAAAAGGTTAAGATCTAAGGGCTGCTGATTTTATCTGCGCTTTTAACTAACACAGGCAGGTGGATTAGAGCGATGTGTACAAGCCCGACTCTAGACACTTGGGTAAATATGCACAAGGGTTGGGCAGCCGAGGAAGCAATCCGATGTTATTGTCCATTAATTCCAAAGTGGAGATTAAAGAAATCAGTAGTGTAAATACCAAAAGGGATTTCCACTTCCATCGAACATTCCTCCGGCAGACGGGTGGGTCCCGATCGCACGGAGCCCTTTTGTTCTGGTTTGGTTTCGAAGAGGAGTGGGAATTCGATTTGCTTGAAATCGACATGGTTTCTGGCCTCTCTTTGTCTGCCAAGGAAGGTGCTAACCCAATCCAGCGGTCCCCTCACGTGGTAGCAATTTGTGCTGTTTATAGTTTCCATGTAGTTCTACCGCAATAACAGGCGAAGGTGCCAGAGTCGTTCCGGCAAGTCAGGTTTTATTTTCGGGGTCTCTCTTTCTGTAACATTTCCTAGAAATGCCCAAAACGCGGGCTGAGCAAAGCCGCCTCTCCATCCAGAGCTTTTCTAACTTGACAGCATAAAAAATCCTCCCTCCTACCCCCAGCTCAGCCCAAGTTCCCTCTAAATTGGACACTCGGAGCTGAAGCTAAGTCGCCCTGTGTCACCGCAAATGAATACCATGTGACGGCTGCAGAAGTTAAACACAAACCCAGCCGTTTTCCATGCCGCCACGGAGGGAGGGCTGGGCGGAGGCTTCCAGAACTCTGCTTCAGGGAGGGAAACGTCAGTTAAAACGCAGGTGCCCCAATTTCAGCAGAAACCATCCGGCGTCCCCCTGCGCTGTTAGGACGCTGTCCAGGCGTCTAAACGCTCACACGGGCCCTCGTGGCTTTGCGGTCGGCCCAGCAGCTCGGCCCGCCACGTAGGAAAAGAGTCTCAGCATTTCCAGGAACTAGGATCCGAGGGGACTTGTCCACCCTGTTTTTTTGAGACCCGAATGACAGTTCTCGGGCCACCTTTAGGCGACACACGTGCACTGGGAACGGTCTAAGGCAGTGGTTCTCAATCTCCCTAATGCCGCGACCCTTTAATACAGGTCCTCATGCTGTGGTGACCCCCAACCATAAAATTATTTTCGTTGCTACTTCCTAACTGTAAGTTTGCTACTGTTATGGATCGTCACGTAAATATCTGTGTTTTCCGATGGTCTTAGGCTCTCCAGCAGCGGTTTACAGGTCGAGACCCACAGGTTGAGAACCGCTGCTGTAGAGCCTAAGATGATCAGAAAACACAGATATTTACATGACGATTCATTAACAGTAGCAAAATGACAGCTAGGAAGTAGCAACAAAAATAATTTTATGGTTGGGGGTCACCACAACATGAGGAACTGTATTAAAGGGTCACGGCATTAGGAAGGTTGAGAACCACTGGTCTAAGGGGACCCACAACTACGCCAGAACTCTCCGTTGAGTTACGATGCCCCGACCCCCCACCGAAAAGCAATATGGCGTGATCAAAAATGCTATGAGGTAGGCCAGTGGTCGGCAAACTCATCAGTCCACAGAGCCAAATATCAACAGCACAACGATTGAAATTTCTTTGGGGAGCCAAATTTTTTAAACTTAAACTTCTAACGCCACTTCTTCAAAATAGACTCGCCCAGGCCGTGGTATTTTGTGGAAGAGCCACACTCAAGGGGCCAAAGAGCCGCATGTGGCTCGCGAGCCGCAGTTTGCCGACCATGGAGCTAGGAGACCAGACATCACTATATGATCCCCAAGCAATCAGCCACTGACAACAGGGTACCTGGTCAGTCAGTGGGAAATACGTTAAACCACGTCTGGCAGGAGTTAGAGTGCCAAGCATCCACCCAGAGTCACTAAAGCACGGGACCAGGGAGGCGGGGAGGGGGAAGAGGGGAGCAGCTGCCCCCCAGGAGAGGCCCTCAGACCTCTCCCTGTCAAAGCACTACTTCAGAGACCACCGGTGAGAGCTTCGTGTAGCTCGGGGGGTCACTGTTCTCGCTTATCCAAACAGGCTTCCTTTTGCTCTGATACGAGCTCCTCTCTCCTTCGCTTTGGGCCAGAGCAACTTGCACACGATCATGTGCACTTCTCTGCACAACAGCCAAGTGAGATGATCGCACGGGGCGGGGGGGGGGGGGGGGAGACAGGATTGAGTTGCACGTGGCCGGCGTGGCTCAGTGGTTGGGTGTCAGCCTGTGAACCAGGGGGTCATGGTTTGATTCTCCAGGTTGTGGGCTCAATCCTCAGTGTGGGGCGTGCGGGAGGCAGCTGATCTATGATTCTTTCTCATCATCGATGTTTCTCTCTCTCTCCCTCTCCCTTCCTCTCTGAAATCAATAATTTTTTTTTTTTTTTCAAAAAAGAGTTGAAAAGGCAGATGTCAATTTTGAGGCGAGAATGCTTTTAGGAAAGAGGGTGCTCGGGTGGGAGTAGCAATAGGGGGCTGTGCATGCCTGGAAGGGCTGAAGGGCAGGACAGGAGCAACAGGGGGGGAAAGGCAGTGGGCAAAGGGGGACCACGGGATGCCCAGGGCTTGCTTCTGCTAGACCCGTGGTCGGCAAACTGCGGCTCGCGAGCCACATGCGGCTCTTTGGCCCCTGGAGTGTGGCTCTTACACAAAACACCGCGGCCTGGGCGAGTCTATTTTGAAGAAGTGGCGTTAGAAGAAGTTTAAGTTTAAAAAATGTGGCTCTCCAAAGAAATGTCCATCGTTGTCCTGTTGATACTTGGCTCTGTGGACTCATGAGTTTGCCCAAGCTTTGGTTCCCCCCCAAATTATCTCCTCTAGCAAATATTATGAACCTGATCAGCATACCAACATGATAACTTTATTTTTGTACATTTTAATTCTCAGTGCTCATGTGGTTTTAGCACAGACGGACGTAATCTCAATCTACACTGAACTACTGATTTCTCACGGAGCCTGACAGATCCCAGCCCGGGTGCCTGAGGACATGTACCTCTGACTCTGTTAGCATCGGGGCAGGGATGGGCCGCAGGGAACTGGGGCTAGAGGCAGTTCTGGAAAAGAATGGAAGGGTGGGGGTCTCAGAACGATTTTCCTGAAAACCAGGCCACGTGCCATTTATGGCCAGCTTGCGGTGAATTGGGGAAGCCAGTGTTGAATCTTGGGGACGCTCTACAAAAACAAAACTTTCAACTGCAATTTTCAAACGGAAAGATAGGATGAGTCCTCTTCTTACCTTGAACAGAATGAACAGGAAAAAAAATTAATGAGCCCTAGCCAGTTTGGCTCAGTGGATAGAGCGTAGGCCTGCGGACTGAAGGGTCCCAGGTTCGATTCCGGTCAAGGGCACATGCCCGGGTTGCAGGCTTGATCCCCAGTGGGGACCATGCAGGAGGCAGCCCATCAATTATTCTTATCACTGATGTTTCTCTCTCTCTCCCTTCCTCTCTGAAATCAATAAAAAGTAAATAAATAAAAATAAAAGAACTAAGTGATGATTTGGCCTTTCATCATTGATGTTTCTCTCTCCCTCTCCCTCTCTGAAATCAATAAAAAAAATTTTTTTTAAATGAAATAATACAGATAAAAATTTTCTTGCTTTTCTAGCTTACCTAAAGAGGGCAATCCTCTTTGCTCAGGTGACTGTTTTCAAATTAAAGCAGGAAGCAAATGTAGGGATCTGTCTGGTACCAAAATTTTGAAATTACTTTGAAAAAGATAGCCCGTTAGGTGACTCTCTCATTGTCGTGCGGGTATTTGAATCTCTCCAGAGAAAGCTGTGTTTGGAAGCCCAATTGAGATCTCGTTCTATTTTAACACTCACAACCCTGGAATAAAAACGAGTGTCAATTTAAGAATGTGAGGTTTCTGTTGGTAATCTCCCCAATTTTCAGACACGGGGGAGGAACATCAAAGAAAGAACATAGAGTGGTGGAACGCTCCGAGTGTTTTTTGGGGGGAGTGTCGGGGGTGAGGGTGGGGTTGGGGGAGGGAAAAAAGTTCGGAAAATCAGTCTTTGTGGCAAGTGATTAATAGTTCAAAGTCCTGATGGCTTTTCTATGAAGAACAGACCCAAGAGGAACCGTCTGAAATAAAACAGAGATCCTCAATTAGCTTGTCCACACTCTCTTTGGGGTTCTGAAGGAGTGCGCTCTGGGGGTGAAAGGGCGCACCAAGCCCCACGCTCTCGGCGCGCCCCTGCGCACTTGGGTGTCTCTGGTTTCCAGAGCCCACGCACCTGGACTCTGTTTGCTCATTGCGCCTCTCGCTGAGCATCAGGCAAAGCAAGTTATGAAAAGAAAGGCGTACGTGGGCAGGGCCGTGGCAGAAAGAACTTGCCTTCTATCCTGTGGCTCTTAAAAAAATCCTTCAGCCTTTGCCAGCCTCAGTCTTCCCATCTGTAGGATGGAAACAATATCTTGCTCTAGGTTGACGTTCACAGAAGAAATATGTTGGAGGTGTTGTGATTCCAGCTTCCTCTCTGCTCTGTTAATTCCTACGTGCCCACAATTCAACAACAGCAACAACAAAGGCAGGGCCTGGACAGCGTCGACCTATGAACCAGGAGGTCACGGTTCGATTCCCAGTCAGGGCACATGACTGGTTTGCAGGCTCCATCCCCAGTGGGGGGCGTGCAGGAGGCAGCCGATCAGTGATTCTCTCTCATCATTGATGTTGCTCGCTCTCTCCCCCTCTCCCTCCCTCTCCGAAATCAATAAAAATATATTTTAAAAACACAAGAAAAGCAGGACAGACGTTTTGTCTGCCACAAGGCACACTGTGGATTCCATGTCACTGTCTTCCATGTTGAATTCTCCCCGCGTCTGCTTTTTCATTACACCAGGACCTTTCACCACCAGACCAGTTTCAAAGAAGCCAGTGAACTAAAAAAAAGACCACATTTTTTTTTGCCCTAGCCCAGTAGTCGGCAAACTCATAGTCAGCAGAGCCAAATATCAACAGGACAACGATTGAAATTTCTTTGGAGAGCCACATTTTTAAACTTAAACTTCTTCTAACGCCACTTCTTCAAAATAGACTCGCCCAGGCCGTGGTATTTTGTGGAAGAGCCACACTCAAGGGGCCGAAGAGCCGCATGTGGCTCGCGAGCCGCAGTTTGCAGACCACGGCCCTAACCAGTTTGGCTCAGTGGATAGAGTGTCGGCCTGCGGACTGGAGGGTCCCAGGTTAGATTCTGGTCCGGGGCATGTGCCTGGGTTGCGGGCTTGATCCCCAGTGGGCGACGTTCGGGAGGCAGCTGATCCATGATTCTCTCTCATCATTGATGTTTCTATCTCTCTTTCCCTCTCCCTTCCTCTCTGAAATCAATAAAGATATATATATATATATATATATATTTTTTTTAATAAATAAATAAATAATAAAAAGACCACATTTTTTAAATAAAAAAAAAATAGAGCAGCCTAAATCTTTGTCTTTTTTTTTTTTAATCCTCACCTGAGGATATTTTTTCCATTGATTTTTAGAGAGGGTAGAAGAGAGAGGGGAAGACAGAAAAACCGATGTGAGAGAAACACATCGATTGGTTGCCTCCTGCACGTGGCCCGACCAGGGCTGGGGCTGGGGAGGAGCCTGCAACCGAGGTACGTGCCCTTGACCGGAATCGAACCCGGGACCCTTCAGTCTGCAGGCCGACGCTCTGTCTACTGAGCCAAACGGGCTAGAGCAGATCAGCCTAAATCTTAAAAAAAATAATAATAATAATAACTCACCGGCTTCCTGCCACTAGATAGCCTCTCCAAAGTGCAACTCAAATGCAGCAAAAAAAAAACAACAAAAAAAAACACACACAACAGAGCATTCCTGGAAAGCTGGGGTCAGCCCCCATGTGCCCGCCCTTTATCCACACCCCAAATCAGTGCCAGTGTCCAGGCCAACTGGAAACCAAGATCCCTGGACGGGGCAGGAAGCGACTCCCCAAACATGGGGCCACAAAGAGACCAAACAAATAAACCTCCTCGCGGTGCACCTGCTGGCCACGCCGCGCGCAGCCCCCGGCCCGCCCGAACCTGCCTTTGCCGCCGTGTTGTTGCAGCTGTGGGACCGGGGCGGTTTATTTAAGTGACTCCAAATGCCTGTCAGTGTGGCAACCAGCTGAATACATAAAACAGGCTCTCCAAACCCTTAATGGCCCAGGGTCAGAGTAAATGGAATAATAAAATCCAAATGCTTTTGTCTCATTTTCCATCACCCGGGCCGCCCGCATAAATCTGCAGCTTCGCCGTGACCTCCGTGTTCCGTGCGGGATGAGGCCGCCGGTCGGAGATACATTTGGTCTGCATCTTGGGTCTTTAAAAGCTTTTTCCAATTAATTTTAACTGGCCTCCATAAGGATCAAGTACAGCTTCCTCCCTCCCACCGCCCTCCCCGCTCCAACCTTTTTAACCAGCCGAGTGACACAATGCTCTGGAGAAATACAACAGGTACCAGCCCCGGGGATGCTCCGGATCGCCCAAGACAAAACAGACTCGGGGGTTTATTCCCTGGACTCACCCCGAGCTGCTGCACGTCTGTGCAAAGTGGAGAAAAAATATGGGGAAGGCTTTCTGAGGACACCCCTAATGTGAACGCTGGGGAGGAGGGTATTTGTCCTTGGAGTGGATGGAAGAAATCCCCCATCAGATTATCCGCGTGGCATTGGGAATTACTCGCGTAGCACAGGAATATACAATGACTGTGCCTGATAGACGTGTCTTCCGGGTGCTTCAGAGAGGAAGAGAGAGAGAGAGCAGCTGATGACCTGTGACTAGCGGAACAGGATAGAAGAGGAACCCCGAAAAGCTCCAAACTGGGACCTCTTCCTGCCCCTAAACTGGAGAAAGACCCAAAGGCCCAGAATGAAGCAGGAGGAGGCAGGTTTGTTCTCACGCACCAGAGAGGTCCGGTTTGGTGCCGCTGCCTTGCGGATTGTGTCATTTCTCAGGGTTCGCCGTGGTGAGGGACTCAGACCTCAGTTAAGACACGAGTGTTCCCAACTCTTTCACAAAGACATCGGCCACAGAGCTTTACTGCAAAGCAAACGTGGCTCGTGTTGAAGAGTGTTTTAATAACGAAGGTGCAGGAGAATTGAAGTAAGGACTTTGAATCCTTCGTCTCCATCAGCAATCTGGTCTCTCCTCCCATGATGCCCCTTCCTGCCATCACCACATTGGGCAGTTTCCGCTTCTATTGTGTCTGTATTCTGCGCCCTTTTCTTTCCTGTCTCCAAAATGTTATTCCCCTTTTTTTCTAAATACGTTCTTACTGATTTTTAGAGAGGGAGGGGGAGGGAGAGAGAGCTAGGAACGTCGATGATGAGAGAGAAGCCTGGATCGGCTGCCTCCTGCACGCCCCACACTGGGGATCGAACCCACAACCCGGGCATGTGCCCTGACCGGGAAATGGAACCGTGACCTCCTGGTTCATAGGTCAACACTTAACCACTGAGCCTCCACGGATGGAATTAAAGGTATAAAGGAATGCTGGTAAAGAGATTTCACCATGAACTTGTTAACAAATTGGTTAAAAGGCTCAGCCTTTATGTGAATCTGCCCTGAAATCATTGAACAAGGACATTTTTAAATAAACAGTAAGGGACAGGGACCCACTGAAGTTAAAGAGCCAGGCATGATAGTGCACAGTGATGGGTCACAAAGTGTATCCTGCCCTGACCGATTTGGCTCAGTGGATAGAGCGTGGGCCTGCGGACTGGAGGGTCCCAGGTTCGATTCCGGTCAAGGGCATGTACCTTGGTTGCGGGCACATCCCCAGAAGGAGGTGCGCAGTAGACAGCTGATCGATGTTACTCTCTCATCGATGTTTCTAGCTCTCTATCCCTCTCCCTTCCTCTCTGTAAAAAAAATCAATAAAAAAAAATTTTTTTTAAGTGTATCCTTTGTGTTTTGCTGCTTTTCAGGGTGTTTCCCCACCAAAGAATGAAATGATGGAATCCTGTGGCTCTTGCGTGTCATTCATCGCTACTCTGAGTCTTCCTCATTGAGGCTCAGCCCAGGCCGTCCCATCGGAAAGGGACTGAAACGTTTCTCTCGGCAGCCACTGCGTTGCTCTCGTGTGTTTTTGTTACCCTTTTAAATATAAGGCTTTCCTTTCCCTGGTTTTCACAGCTCATTTTTTAAAAGTCTTTCCTTATTAAACACTCCACATCCATCTCCGTGGTGCTTCGAGGCTGCTCTGTGGTGGCGCGGAAGGAGCATGAAGTTTCAAGGAAAATAGTTCTGCGTCCAAAATCCACCGAAGCAGCCCTACTCGTCAGGTTCTTCGTCTGTAAAACATGGGCAATAAAACAGACTTTGCCAAGTTGTCGTAAGGATTAAGTGAAATAACATACGTTAGGGGTGGTTGGCATATGTAACAGGTATGTAGTAGCAAATCCACACGCACACACCATCCTAATGTGTGGTTCCATTTTATCTTGGCATGAGGCCCTTTTTCCATGTGACTCTCAACTATATTAGCAGGTATGGGCTATTTTACCAGGTTAAACACCCCCCAGTTGCTGAAGAGAAGACTTAACCTTTTGCACTCGGATGTCGAGTGTGACTCGACACGGTTAGCATCGGCAGCAGCTCGTATGTCGAATTGTATTGAATGTATCAATAATTTGAAATATAAAAAAATCCAAATAAATAAGTTTGTATGAAAAGAAACTCCAGTTTTTTTATTCTACTGCCGCGCTTTGTAAAATCTGGGGTATTTAAAAATTAAATCCCGAGTAGAATAAAGGAGTCGAGAAAAAAGCAAGCGAGAGCAAAGGGTTAAATAGAGAGAAGTTAAGTTAGGACTTCTCAGGCTACAGCAAGGCTGAGCTTTGTTTTGTTTTGTTTTATTTTGTTTTGAACCCTCCCCCGAGGATATTTTTCCATTGATTTTTAGAGAGAGTGGAAGAGAGAGGGAAAGACAGAGAGAAACTTCGATGGGAGAGACACACACATCGACTGGTTGCCTCCTGCCCGCGACCTGGCCGGGGAGGAGCCTGCAACAGAGGTCCATGCCCTTGACCGGAATCGAACCTGGGAGCCTTTGATCCTCAGGCCGACGCTCTAGCCACTGAGCCAAACCAGCCAGGGTGCCAACCTGAGCTTTAAACTCTGTATCTCAGTGGCTTTAAAACCTGTGCTATTTCCATCATCAGATCTTACAGTTTCCCCGTCTACTGAACTAAGCGAGTGGCCAAGCACCCCTCTCCTCATCATAGCCCTTCTCACGGAAGGAAGCTTGGAACTTCAGTCATATTAGTGGGTTTGCCCCAAAGAGTAATTACTCATCTGCCTCTGCCTTCATTCCTGAAGTAGAGATATTGAAGAAATAGCACACTAATATGTCACAAAGGTGCTGAGCTCACTTGCATACAAAGCTTGATATGAAACTCTCATTGGCACTATTTCTGACTCATCCAAGACCAGCTTATACAACGCAAAAGGTCTTTTAGGGCCCGGCTGGCATAGCTCAGCGGTTGAGCATGGACCTATGAACCAGGAGGTCACGGTTTGAATCCCGGTCAGGGCACATGTCCAGGTTGCAGGCCCGATCCCCAGTGTGGGGCGTGCAGGAGGCAACCGATCCATGATTCTCTCTCATCATTGATGTTTCTGTCTCTCCCTCTCCCTTCCTCTCTGAAATCAATAAAAGTATTTTTAAAAAAAAAGGTCTATTGGAGATGACACATCACATCAATTTCACAAGAATGTCAGAGTTTACTTGAATTAAAAGATTTCAAGTGGCCTTATTTTTCTCATCTTACACAGCTGTTGCTAAAAAGAAATGAGCGCTCAAACCGTGAGACGATACGGAGGAACCTTAAGTGGAGGAAGTCAAGCTGGAAAGCTACATCCTCTCTGACCTTCTGGAAAAGGCCAAAGTATGGAGACAGCAAACAGGTCAGTGGCTGCCAGGGGTTGTTGGGAGGGAGGGGTGACTAGATGGGGCACTGGGAATGTTTAGGGCAATGACACAGTAATACTGCAATGGTAGATACATGTCACTTTACATTTGTCAAAATCATAGAGTGTGCAACTCTAAGAGTGAACCGCCGTGTGGACTGTGGACTTTGGGTGACAATGATGTGTCTGTGCAGGTTTGCGATTATTACAAACTAGAGGCCCGAGCACGGAATTCATGCAAGGGGCTCGGCCCTCGCAGCCCCGGCTTGGTCCGGAAGGTCGTTTGGCTGTCCGGTCTAATTAGCATATTATGCTTTTATTGTTATAGATGCTCCACGCTGGTGATGTTAATGGGGGGGCTGTGCCTGTGGGAGCCCAGGGGGTGTATGGGGAATCTCTAGACTTTCCTCTCAGTGTTGCTTTGCACCTGACACCGCTCTAGAACTGAAGTTTTCCACTTAAAAAGTCAAGATTTCTTTGCCTCATTTTAATAATTAGTCTCTGACAGTGAATTTTTCAAACATGCGGTACCTGGCTGTTTAGGCAGGGGCACTTAGATTTTTAAATAAGAAAATGACAACAGCCAACACAACAATAGCCATCTGGTGTGAATGAATCAAAATGCTACCTATTTTTTTGTCAGATCGGTGGAAAACACATTTTTTGGTGTGCCGCAGAACTTGAGTCATTAGTTTATGTGTGCCATGAGATGGAAAAGGTTGAAAATCGCCGAAACCGGTTTGGCTCAGTGGAGAGAGCGTCAGCCTGCGGACTCAAGGGTCCCAGGTTCGATTCCGGTCAAGGGCATGTACCTTGGTTGTGGGCACAGCCCCAGTGGGGGGTGTGCAGGAGGCAGCTGATCGATGTTTCTCTCTCATCGATGTTTCTAACTCTCTATCCCTCTCCCTTCCTCTCTGTAAAAAAAAAAAAAAAAAAAAAAAAAAAAGAAAAGGTTGAAAATCACTGGCCCTGATATTAAAAATAAAAGGGAAGGAATATTTCATAAGCGAAGAGACAACTTTGGTGATGGAGAGAATCTCCCATTGCCTGCCGCCCACTCTGATGTATGGTCTTGTTCCTGGACCGGGAATGGCTTGTTAGCCTTTAAATGCAGACCCCCAAGTCAGTGTCTGGACTGTCCATCTGTCTTGCCGGCCCGCTGTCCTGCTCTCTGGCCTTGCCATGCGCCTTCGGCTGGTCTAGTGACGGGGAGGCTTTCCAGAAACTGCCTCGGGAGCGGCTGGCCGCCCAGATCAAGGGTGTTGGCTGTTTAACGTCACACCCAGGGGCCAGCCATCTGGCCAGAGCCCACTGGATAATGGGCCAGGGAAGGCGAGGAGATGAAGGGAGCATGGGGAAGGGTCCAGCAGGATGGGGGAAGACAGAGAGGAGAAGGTTTGGCTGAGATTTGGAGTTTTACTTGGTACCAGTGGTCAACGCTACGCTGTCCCAGAAAGCAGATCTGCTCACCACCATCAGCCAATGGACAGAGGCTTGGCGACCGTAGGGCCAAGGCGCGCAGCCATGAGCCACTCCAAAGGGCTCCTGGACGCAGGCCTGATTGAGGGCCCTTTTCCTCCATCGGCTTGACGTTTTATAAGCCAGCCTCCGGATGCTTCTCCTGAAGGCAGATTACTGTCAAGTTCATTGTTGCACTTGGGACTGTAGGAGGGAGCCCTGTTTTACTGGGTGTGGGTCACCGTCGATGGCCAGGTCACAAAGGAGAGGCGGAGAGGCTCAGCCTGCTCCAGGCAGGAAAGGTGTGTTTGTTGTCTGGAGGGGACCTTGCATGGACGGAGCGAGGCGGCCGTGCTGCGTGGGCTGTGCTGAGCTTGGGACAGGCTCCTTCTCCGAGGAGAGGACGTGAGGGAGCCAGGCTGAGCCATCGGGACAGAAAAGGAGAGACATTTCTGAGAGCGAATTCTAAGTGGAGAGTTAATGGCTTCCAAATGAGGTGGGCCAGCAGGTGACTATGAAATGGGCGCCGGTCTGGCTTGAGAGCAGGTGGTAGGTACCCCCGGGAAACCCCAAGAGGCCACTCCTGTTCTCAATCAGCAGGAGCAGGGGTCTGGGGCTGTCTTCATTGGGACAGAGGAAATGGCTCTAAGCCACCACCACTTTGGCTTCAATTGTCTCCCAAAGTAGCCAAATGTAGACACATCTAAAGAACTAAGCAGGCCCTGACCGGTGTGGCTCAGTGGATAGAGCGTCAGCCTGTGGACTGAAAGGTCCCAGGTTCAATTCCAGTCAAAGGCATGTACCTTGGTTGCGGGCACATCCCCAGTAGGGGGTGTGCAGGAGGCAGTTGATGGGTGTTTCTCTCTCATCGATGTTTCTCTCTATCCCTCTCCCTTCCTCTCTGTAAAAAAATCAATAAAATATATAAAAAATAAAAAAAAAAAGAACTAAGCAGAATGCTAAGGCATGGAGGCACTGTTCCTGAGCCAAGCTCTCCGGGGACAGGGTCACAGTTCCCGTGGTTAAGGGCATCAGAATGAGCCCGGCCGGCATGGCTTAGTGGTTGAGCGACAACCTATGAACCAGGAGGTCACGGTTTGATTCCTGGTCAGGGCACATGCCCGGGGTTGCAGGCTCGATCCCCAGTGTGGGGTGTGCAGGCAGCCAATTAGTGATTCTCTCTCAACATTGATGGTTCTAATCTCTCTCTCCCCCTCTCCCTTCCTCTCTGAAATCAATATATATACTTTTATTTTTTTAAGGGCATCAGAATGACAGACTCACCCCTAAGGGTGGGAGCACACAGGAACACACAGGGGGCTTAGCGCGGCTCAGAGTCACGTGGCCCGTGGGGAATGAGTCACGTGGCTGAAGTTCTCAGGAACTAGAACTGGAGGCCAGGGCCCCCGATAGGAGCAGGAGGTGCTGCGGCGGCGTGCGTCTGGCTCGCAGGCTCCCACGGCTCCGCTCCTGGCGGCCCTTGGAGCGCTCCCAGGAGCCGCCGGTGATGGAGTGGGGCCTGTTCCATTCGGAGAGGTGATTTTTATGATTATTACCGGCTTTTGTCAGGATCACAGAAACCGGGGGGGGGGGGGGGGGGGAGACAAAGAAAAGGGCCTACTCACAAATGCTATTTACCAAACCACATTAGTCAAAATACTGCATTTTAAAACCCCTTAAGTTGTTATACATCATCATATAAGTCACCGCCAAGTAGTAATACAAATTCTTGAGAGTTATGTCGACATGGAATTTGTCAGCGAAGTGCTGGGAAATTTACCTCTGCTCATATATCTGCAGTCATATCCTCCAAAGAAATTAACATATCATAACGCTAATATTTCAAGGTAATGTTTTTTCATGAGGATGCCATATTTTATCAGTTAATACCATCTGTGGAAAAAGTGTTCAATTACAATATCAAGCTGCATATGATTAATATTGATTTCGGCGCGGTAGCAGCCGCGGCAAGGCATGAGAGTCGTCCAGGCAGCTCCACCGTGAACCTGGGAGAAGAAAGGCACGCATTTCTGCCAAATAGCTAAAAGGAAGGTGGACTTGGGACTCATGAAAAAAAAATAAAAAATAAATTAATAGGCCAGCTGAGAGCCAGCCATCTCTACTAATAGTCCCCACGCTTTGGAATCCTCCTGAGTCTTACAGGCAAGGTTAGGGGTGGGGCTCTGTGGAAGGAAAGGGATGGTAAGCAGGCCTGGCCCATGTGGCTCAGTTGGTTGGGTGCTATCCTATGCACAGAAAGGTTGCTGGTTCGATTCCCACTCAGGGCGCATGCCCAAGTTGCAGACTCGATCCCCAGTAGGGGCATGCAGGAGGCAGCCGATTGATGTTCTGCTCTCACATCGATGTTTCTCTCTCTCCCTTCCTATCTCTCTAAAAATCAGTAAAAAATATTTTTAAGTGCATTCAGATTAATAGGCTACAAGCATTCCTCATTGCAAAAAAATGAAAATACAAAAGGAATATCCAGTAATTTTTTCTCACTGCTCATTCCCTTTACTTTTAATATCACTATTTTCTCAACAACTTTTTGGTTCTGTCACTTCTTGATTATCTTCAGCCTTTTTAAAAAAAACTTGTACCACCTGCCTTGTGACCTCTACCTATTTTATATCTCCAAGTTTTTCCTCCTGACTCTAAAAATTACTCCTGAATTGTCACCCCTTGAGAGGGCTCTCTGGCGACTGAGATTCCTACATAAGCTCATGGCTTGCTGCACTCATGTATAAACGTGCTTGTCTGTGACTTAAAGTCACCTGTGGAGTATATGTGATCTCCATGGATTCGGAGCCCAGAACTACAAAGGTGAGGGAGTTCATCCCTGAGGGAGCTAGAGGCTCTCCGTTGCTTTCCTGACAATACCCCTGATGGTGGCAGTCAGTCACCTGGCATGCCCACGCCCTTGGCAAGCCCGTGCCCTTGGTCTTGATGGAAGTCAAGCTTGAGAACATGACCATCACAGACCTGGTCTTGAACAGAAAGCTGTGAGCTAGTGTCCTGCCGCCGGTGAGTCTGAGGCATGAGCAGAGATGTTGGAAAGTGAGCAAACGGCCCTCATTCATCTCGGCGCTTCCTTGAGCATCTCAGTGCTGGCTCTCTCATTTCAAGTGACTTCCGGTCCCAGGGAGTTAACCAATCCAGGTGCTGAGTCCATCGGGGCCTATGCGAATTTGTTCGTGTGTTGTTGTTTTTTTAAATATATTTTTATTGATTTCAGAGAGGAAGGGAGAGGGAGAGGAAGATGGAAACATCAATGATGAGAGAGAATCAGCCATCGGCCGCCTCCTGCACTCCCCCCACTGGGGATTGAGCCCGCAACCCTAGCATGTGCCTTTGACTGGAATCGAACCCAGGACCCTTCAGTCCGCAGGCCAACACTCTATCCACTGAGCCAAACCAGCCAGGGTGGGCCTGTGCGGATTTAAACTTCTAGTTGGAGCTCATTTTGGCCGTGGAGGAATGGCACATGTGGCTAGATTTTCTGGAAAAACAATCTGAATTCAGATGTCTACTATAATCTCCCAACTTATATCGGAGATTGGTAGACAGCCCCTGCCTGCAGGCTGGGTCCTGTCCATGGTTTGCAATCTGATTTGGAGCGCTTGATTCTCTGTTTCTCCCCATCACCCAGTCTTGGCAACTATTTTTGCTCCATCGGTGTTTCTGAAAGTCTTCAAAACATGCTCCTTATACCAGCTGTTAGCAGGTGTCGTTTGAAAAAAAAAAAATCTAGCAAAGAAGTCTTCCAAAATGTTGATTAAAATAGCCATAAAGAGATGGGAGTTCAGAAGGACAGAGTGAGAAGTTCAGCAAATAATCCTCTCCCTAAACAATCAATTCTAAAGCTGGGCAAAATAGACAGTTGCAACAATATCCGTTGGAGACTTCAATACAACATTCACATATTTGATAGAATATCCAGACCAAAAATCATGAAAGATTTACAAAAATTGAACAACACCATCAGCTACCTTGACCACATTGATAGACATCAAACACCATGTCCAATCATAGCAGAACACACATCCCTTTTAAGTTCCATCTTGGAGCATCCTCCAAGGTCGACCATGTGCTAGGCCTAAGTCGCTATTGGAATCCCCCAAAATATACCCGAGTTGGCCACGTTCACTGGCTGCGTTTGGCACAGATGATAACTTCGGCTCTAAAATTGCCCCCGATTCGCAGAGCTGGTTCTTCCAAGACAATGTGGGTCAGAGCGTCCCTCTGGGGCTGGGTGGTAAGCAGTCATCCTAGACTCCTCAGTCTCGCTTGTGGAAAATAGAGCAGAGTGGATGTGGCTCATGATAGCCGCGATGCCACACTTGAGTCAACAAAGCATAAGCCCAGGGAATATTGAGTTCAGTTGGAATCCCCGGAGGCCCCGACGCTCACCTCTGGAGGAAAGCAAGAATAGATGCGACGCTGAGAGATGTAACACGTGACCCGAGGGACCCACTAGTGAAACAGGCCTGCCGGCCCATTGAATATACCTATGAATTCAGCAGCCGGCTGACAGCCTCGTCATTGATGCTGCTGTCCAATTCAATCAAAACGGGCAGGTTAGTGGTGCTTGCACTGAGCCAGATGTGCCTTTCAAGGAACTCGAAGAAGTATGGGATGCTTATCTCTATGAGCATCCGGAGATTCTATTCCGAAGGAAGCAGACAGACTCCTGGCACAAATAAAATGCTGCAGGAACGGTGTTTTTATTGTAATTATTAGCTCCTAGGCTCTCCTCTCTCCAAAGGGCTCAGCCTGTTATAAGTTCATGGTGACTCATCAGCGATGAGCAGGGAAGAAAATGCAGGCAAAAAAATTAAATACAGGAATGCATCCTGAAACATGGATGTCTTTTTAATTTTTAATACTGTATATTTGACTTCTTGAGAGTAGCGATCCTCACAGGTTATACTGATCTATCCCAGGTGCCTAGATGTCTGGGTATAGAAGACCTTGAGGAGAGGTTTATGTGCAAGGCAATTTAAGAGGCATCTGTAAGGCTCTAACTCATGCATATAGGCCATTTGGAAAACTCTTGAAGAAAGGGAAGTTGCTTTTCTTGATGAAGGGCTGAGCAAAGGAAACACAGCAAGGAGATGCTAAAAGACGAGGAAATTGGGACTGTTAACTTACTTGATGTATTTAACAGAGGGAAGCCCATTGCAAAGTAGAGACAGAAAGAAGTTGGGGGGGAGGCAAACTGTAAAGGAAAAGAAATTATCCCGATACTGATTCTCTGTCGTAAACACATGTTGAGCGGATTGTAAAAAGCGATTCAAGTGAAATTAGATTACAAAGAGCACAGAGTCCCCGAGGTACCACTGGTTTGGGAGGTGGTGTTTCCAATAGTCTGTGAGAGCTAGTGTCTTCGTGAGCAGTCTCAGGCCTTTCCCGGGACATGGTCATGTGACTTTCTAGGCGTTGGCCAGGGCCCGCCAGTACGCACTGCCGTGAGTCGCTTGCTCATGAAGTCCAGTCTGGCCAGTGACAGCTGGATTCCTGGTGGAAGGACCGCATTTTTAGGAGAAAACTGGTTACTTCCAGCTCAGCACTGATTTCATCGGCGAGCAAAGGCAGCAGGATGTCACGTGGCCCAGAACAAAACAGTAACAGAGTCCTCTCCTTGCAGATTTTGTGGAATTCTCCCTCCAATGGGAGAAAAACGGTTCCTAATGACACACTAATGCCTTGGCCCGCTCATTGAGAATTCTAATAGTCAACAACTAATAGATTCACGTAGCGTTCCCATCACTCTAATGACTTACTGGGCCACACGGCAAGTTTATAATTTTATTTCAAGACTAGAGGCCCGATGCACGAAATTCGTGCAAGGGGCTCGGCCCTCGCAGCCCCCGGCTTGGTCCGAAAGGTCATTCTGCTGTTTGGTCTAATTAGCATATTAGCTCTTTATTGTACAGGACGATAGCATTGGATTGGATTTCCCTGGGCCGATATGAACAAGCTTGATAGCGATTTTTGTGGCTATACGGGATGGGCATGTGGCAGCATTTCTAAATGTGTCTGCGTTTCAGATAAAAAGTGGTTTGAAAAGATGGTTCAGAATCTCCAAGTTCTCAGAATACAGCTCTCACATGACCAAGTTCAGAGTCACAGTGAACAAACTTGACGAGCTTTCTCAACTGAACTGTCTCATCCTTGTTATGAACCTATGCGTTCAATGTTATTATTTCCCTACTTAACAGATTAAGGTTCAAAGCAGTTAAATGACTTGCTTATATTACACATAAGAGACAGACTAGATTTCCACTCAGATTTGTACTTTAAAAAAAATTTTTTTTATTGATTTTAGAGAGGAAGAGAGAGGGAGAGGGAGAGAGAAACATCAATGATGAGAGAGAATCATTGATTGGCTGCCTCCTGCATGCCCCCCACTGGGGATCAAGACCACAACCTGGCCATGTGCCCTGACTGGGAATCGAACCCTGACCTCCTGGTTCATAGGTCAACACTCAACCACTGAGCCACGCTGGCCACGCTCGACTTAGATTTGAATTTAACCTGCAAGTCATGCTGTCTCTGTGGGGCCACAGACATGAATAATACAGACACTGTGGAAGCACTTATCCTCAGTCCACGCCACCTGCTCTCCGGCTCGGGGTGACCTTCAACCCTTCAGGAGGGGACCAGAGACGGGTGCTGGGGATTTGGACTCTGAGCGCAATCTGACTTCATCATCAGTCCCCACCAGGAGATGCCAGAGCCAGGCCCACCCTCACGCCTGATTTGCCCGCTGCTCCTTTACTGAGAGAGGACAGGCTTTGCCACTCCCCAGTCCTCTCCTTTCAGTTCTGCCTGGCAGCGTGCTTGACCACTGGCGAAGCGTGGGCTCAGCCGTTCTCCCAGCATCTCTCTGTTGTCAAACACACTCCCTGCTCCCTGGCCGGTGCCTAGGGAGGCGTTAGCTGACTCCCTGTTTGAAATCTGCCCCACACTGAGGAAGGCTGCTGTGTCTTCAGAAGTGTCCAGGCCTGGCTCTCACCATGGCCAGGGAGCTGAGTTCTGCTTTTGAGTCCCAATGCAATCCCGCACTGCCTGCTTCTTGCTGCCTCCAAGTCCAGGGCGTGTTCTCAGAAATCCTCCAGTGTTGCCCGGATAACAACTGACTCAGGACAGTCAGGGCCGTTCAGGTGCTGAGAACCGCCTGTCTGAGGTAGGGCACTAAGGGGGGACTGTTGTCCACGCAAGAGGAGAATAATAACAATAAGACTGAGAATAGCCCCAGTGGGTTTGGCTCAGTGGATAGAGCGTCGGCCTGCAGACTGAAGGGTCCCAGGTTCGATCCCGGTCAAGGGCATGTACCTTGGTTGCGGGCACATCCTGAGTAGAGGGTGTTACAGGAGGCTGCTGATCGATGTTTCTTTCTCATCGATGTTTCTAACTCTCTATCCCTCTCCCTTCCTCTCTGTAAAAAATCAATAAAATATATTTTTTAAAAAAAAAGACTGAGAATAGCCCTAGCCAGTTTGGCTCAGTGGATAGAGTGTCACCCTGCAGACAGAAGGGTCCTGGATTCATTTCCGGTCAAGGACACATGCCCCGGTTGTGGGCTCAATCCCCAGTTGGGGGGTGTAAGAGGCAGCTGATGAATGATTCTCTCTCATCATTGATGTTTCTACTTCTCTCTCCCTCTCCTTTCCTCTCTAAAATCAATAAAAATATATATATTTTTAAAAAGACTTGAGAATAACATGCTGTCTTATGAAGGGATGCTTAGAACCGTTTTAATTTTTCTAAGAAAATTTAGACAGAAGAGTAAGGACATGTCCCCAAAATAAAGTTGCATCATGAATTTGCTTACAAACCAGATTCTGTCCTCAAACTTGGAGACTCTTGAAAGCTATATCCATGTAAGCATCAAAGTAAATTCTTGCCCTGTGCCGAAACCCGTTTGGCTCGGTGGATAGAGCGTCGGCCTGCGGACTGAAAGGTCCCGGATTCGATTCCGGTCAGGGGCATGTACCTTGATTGCAGGCACATCCCCAGTAGGGGGTGTGCAGGAGGCAGTTGATGGATGTTTCTCTCTCATCATTGATGTTTCTAACTCTCTATCCCTCTCCCTTCCTCTCTGTAAAAAATCAATAAAATATATTAAAAAAAAAAAATTCTTGCCCTGGTGGGCGTGGCTCGGTTGGTTGAGCGTTCGTCCCATGCACCGAAAGGTCGCCGGTTCAATTCATGGTCAGGGCACTTGCCCAGGGTGCAGGTGAGGCAACCGATCCATGTTTCTCTCTCACATGGATGTTTCTCTCTCTTTCCCTCTCAATTCCTCTCTCTCTTAAAAAAAACATTAATAAAAACATGTTTAAAAGATAGAAAATTTTTAAAAAGTCAGTTCTTCCCTGGGAATATGAAAGAGGAACACCTAAGGGTCTTTAAAATCTAGCCGTTTCAAAGGACCAGGCCCTGTGCCCACACCAGCCCAGCTGCTCGGGCATCCTTATTGCAACTCACAGCAATGGCATGAAGTACGAAGCACAGAAAGAATAGTTCAGAAGAGGAAGTTACTGTACAAAAGAATTTTCATAAACACTGAGAGAGAAAAACTACCTTCTCCGCTTGATGAAGCTGATCGAGATAAAAAGATTCACTAAATAGCACAATTCCTGGAAAATGCCATGAGAGAGACAATAGATAAGGGGGGGGGGGGAATTTAAATGGGGCCTAGGTTATGCCAAATAGAGATTGTCTAATTCAACAAAGAAATAAGACGGAATGAACGTGCAGGGACTCCTCCTCACGCAGAAGGAAAAGCAAGCCTCACAATGGAAGTGGGAAGTTTGTGGTAATTTTTAAAGAAAAAAAAATAAAAAGAAGACAAGATTGGTTGACATCAGACAGTTGATCTATCTGCATAGAGACTGAGACTCTGCAACACTGAGCATGAAACCTATGGCCATGATTTCTGAGGGCGTCAGGTGTGTGATTTGGCTCCAAAGAAAGGTAAGAAGTCAACCAGGCCCGGCCGGCGTGGCTCAGTGGTTGAGCGTCGACCTATGAACCAGGAGATCACGGTTCTATTCCCGGTCAGGGCACATGCCCAGGTTGTGGACTCCATCCCCAGTAGGGGGCCTGCAGGAGGCAGCAGATCAATGATTCTCTCTCATCGATGTTTTTCTCCCTCTCCCTCTCCCTCTCTGAAATCAATAATCTATTTATATAAAAACCTAAGCGACCATCCAACCAGCCTGACCGGCCGACTGGTAGCTATGACATGCACTGACCCCCAGAGGGCAGATGCTCAACGCAGGAGCAGAGACCACAGGCATGGAAACATGGAACAAACTGATGAGTCTTAGAGGGAAGGGTGAAGAGGGAAGGGTGGGAAGAGATTAACCAAAGATCTTATATGCATACTAGGGGCCCGGTGCACGGATTCGTGCACTAGTGGGGTCCCGCGGCCTGGCCTGTGCCCTCTTGCAATCCAGGACCCCTTGGGGGATGTCAGAGAGCCGGTTTCAGTCTGATACCCGCAGGCCAGGCCGAGGGACCCCACTAGTGCATGAATCCGTGCACGGGGCCTCTAGTATATGTATGAAAAGTCCACCGGGTGGGACTGCTAGTTGCCCACCAAGATCTGTCTGCTGCTCCACCGGGGCTGAGGAATTCAGTCCGTGTCCTTGCTCGTTGCACTGAGACGTGGTCCCATGACTGACCTGTGCGCAGAGGAATGTGGGAGAAGTGATGCGTGCCGCCTCCCGGCCTGGGCTGAGTCACCGCTCCCGTGCCTCCTGCCAGCTGGCACGCAGCCGGGGTTGTGACCTAGGTCCCGACGCCCGTGCGCCCTGGAAGGAACCTGAGTGCCTAAGTGACTCTGGGACGTGGTGGTGTTTCCAGCCTGGGTCACTCGTTCCCCAGCCGAATGGCTTCTGTCGCCTCTCCGTCACCGTCTCTTTGTGTCTGTACCGTTACCTCTCCCCGAACTGTGTGCCCATCAGCCAGAGGTTCGTTCAGAACTACTGACTGAGAAACGGCTGAGTTCCGGAGGAGGAATCAGCGTGGCATCGGCCTTTGGACTGTGCCCGTGAGCAGCCGGCCTCTGGGGAAAGAAGGGGGACATTCCGTGGGGACATTCGATCGGGAAGGGCAGTGTGGCCCCCCACAGGTGAACAGCACTGGGGGCCTGGCAGGGACAGGGACAGCAAGCCTGCCGAGGGAGGGGCAGCTTCGAGAAGCCTCTCCGAGGGAAGTGGGCAGAACGTGGCAGCGACTGGATGGCGCGTGTTACGGAAGATGGCCGAGTCACCTGCCCGCTCCTGGCTCTCAACTCCGTCCGCGTCCTAGGCCGCCGCTCTCAGCTCAGATCTGGGGAAATGAATTCACTTTCCCCTTCCCCTGCTCTAGACTGTGTAGCAGGTTCTCTTCAAAGGGTCCTCATGTCACTTCCAGGCTATTCCTGCAAGCTTCCTGCACCATCACCTCCCTACCCAGGAATCCTCAGGAGCTGCCCCGGTTCCAATCCCCGCCTTCCTCGATACCACCAGCCTGTCTGGCTTGACCTTCTGGAACCTTCTCCTTGCCCTCCTGTCGTTGTAGACCAGCAACATCTGGCTTGAAGGATGAAGGATAATAAGGCTCAAGACAAGGAAAGTTGAAAAAACAGAGAAGGGAAGGGGAAAAGGGTGGAAAGTAGAAGGTGGCCCTTACCCCCGATGCCCACAGGACCTCTTCAGGCCTCATGTTTATAAAAGAAAAAGAAAAAGATTGTGCAAGATCCTCTCAGAGCATCCTGACAACCCTCACAAAACAAACAGGTTATTCTGCCACAGCGGAAAAAAAACAATGGCTATTCGTGAATTGAGCATTACGATAACCACAATCTCTAGATTTCAGATATGGCCAAATCCATTTTGTAAAACCACCTAACTAAATCACAAATTAAATGAGCTAAGAAGTGGGCAAGTTCTATGAGTACGTGTTTCCAGAGCCTAAACAAACACAATCGTTTCAAGATTCAGAATCATTTAGCGGGAGTCAATGCAGAATATGGAATTAGCAATAATTGCCACTCCTAGAGTCAGAATAATAGTTCTGGTAACCAGAAAGGATATACAAAATTAATACTAATAATTACAGAGAAATTACTTAATTATCTGACTTATCAAGAGAATACAATCAGATGCTATTAAATAGAATTGAACCTCATATTACTTTACTCTTATGTGTCAGTCAAAAGGGGTTTTTAGGAACAAAAGAAGCCCGTTGAGTTGGTGCTTCATGCAAGATGATGCTGAGCTGGAACAATTATCGGCTCTAATTAATTTAATTTATTCTGCCGTGCCCTGGGTTCAGCGAGGGGCATAACTTGCAAAATATTGGGGCACATTATACAAGGAGGCAAATGTTAGCGAAACTGCTGGGACCCTTTCATAAACTTGAAAGCAAGCATGCCAATAAGGAGAGATATGATAGGCTGTTATACAAAATGCCACGTGATGGGCAGCATCTTCTCAAGTCTTTTCAAAACAGCTTTTACCTAATGATGGAAAATCCTCTCTAGAGAGCATTAAGCATATGCAGTTAGAAAAGGAACAATTAGCCGAAACCGGTTTGGCTCAGTGGATAGAGCGTCGGCCTGTGGACTGAAGGGTCCCAGGTTCGATTCCGGTCAAGGGCATGTGCCTTGGTTGTGGGCACATCCCCGGTAGGGGGTGTGCAAGAGGCAGCTGATCGATGATTCTCTCTCATTGATGTTTCTAACTCTCTATCCCTCTCTCTTCCTCTCTGTAAAAAATCAATAAAATATATTAAAAAAAAAAAAAGAAGAAAAGGAACAATTATTTAACTCCATGTGTCTGGTTCTCTTTTTGTGTAATATTTTTATTGATTTAAGAGAGGAAGGGAGAGGGAGGGAGAGAGAAACATCGATGATGAGAGAGGGAGTCATTAATTGGCTGCCTCCTGCACGCCTCCTACTGGGAATGAGCCCATGACCCAGGCATATGCCCTGACCGGGAATTGAACCCTCACCTCCTGGTTCATAGGTCAACACTCAACCACTGAGCCACACCACCTGGGCTCTGGCTCTCTTTTAAGTGTCTTACAGGGATTGACTCATTGAGGCACAGAACCCTTGGACCGTGGTCGGCAAACTGCGGCTCGCAAGCCACATGCGGCTCTTTGGCCCCTTGAGTGTGGCTCTTCCACAAAATACCACGGCCTGGGCGAGTCTATTTTGAAGAAGTAGCGTTAGAAGAAGTTTAAGTTTAAAAAATGTGGCTCTCAAAAGAAATTTCAATCGTTGTGCTGTTGATATTTGGCTCTGTGGACTAATGAGTTTGCCGACCACTGCTCTTGGACATTGGGGCTATAGCGATACCCATTTTGCAGGTGAGGAGACTGAGGCACAAGGAGGCAATCAATATAAGCACTACATAGCTGAGCCAGGATGTGAAGCTTCCAGAGTCGGGGTTCTGACCACTACCCTCAGCACCAGTCTCAGTAATTCCTAACTCACTGGTCACTAGGGAATTCACTCCCTGCTCTCCTAATAGCTGCTGGAGAGGCAGGGGTTTGGGGGCACCAGCATGGAGGAGGGTCCCCTCGCTATAACCCTTCACTTGAGGCACTCGGGTAGAAACATTGATGATGACAAAGAATCATGGATCAGCTGCCTCCTGCACGCCCCACACTGGGGATCGAGCCCACAACCCCAGGCACGTGCCCTGACCGGGAATGGAACTGTGACCTCTTGGTTCATAGGTCAACACTCAACCACTGAGCCACACTGGCCAGGCTCTGGAAGACCTGTGCCAGTGAGGGGCATTAACAACTTCCACAGTCTGGGTCAAGGATTTCAGACCGGCGAGGGCCTAACAGTTCACCTTCGGATAAATCAAATATTTAAATTAGCTTTGCCTGGATTGCCTCCCTCCCTCCTGCCTGAGCTTCCACAGGTGGCCATGAACAGCAGCATTATCCACAGCGGGCCGGATAAGACAGCCTGACGTCCCCCCAACTCCAGGGACTCACTAGGCACCCTCAGCGTGGGCAGCTTGTCCTTAGGAAAGAGAGGTAACTTCTTCCTCATGTCTCCAGTGACAATGTAATTTATTGTCCGAGGCGGGCACTTTTGAGAAGGAAAAGGGATGCTATTAATAGTGACTGTGGGAAGCAAAAAAGAAGACAACTGCAATGCTTGCCCCACAAACTGGGACGTATTGTCATCACACTACTCAAGGCTTTTTTAATTGAATTTATTGGGGTGACATTGGTTCATAAAATTATATAGGTTTCAGGTGTACAATTCCACCACACAGCATCTGTATATTGTACTGGGCATTCACCATCCCCTAGTCAAGTCTCCTTCCATCGCCATTTATCCCCCCTTTACCCTCTTCCTACCTCCCCCACACCTCTGTGTTATGATGCATTATGTCTTTTTCCACTTTTGAGCTCCTTCAATTCAGTTTTAAGTTTTTCCATCCAGACAGAGACTTAGTCATGGCCATGAGTCAACAAAATGACTGCTCAGTGGCAGCTAGCGATAGAGCCACGAGACAAGGAGGAAATGTCCTCGCAGGTCACAGGAGCCTTCCGGTGGCCCTGTGTCACGTGGCCTCTGAGCCATCCCTTTGGGAGGATTTGCATTTCTGAGAGGCTACTTGGAAAACACCTGAGAATTGTGCTGCTTACCAAATCTGTTAGTGGTTGCACACACTTTTCTACCTGGTGACAGATAACTCGCATTCTTATTTTTCCATAGGACTCTCTTCTGGCTCTTGTACCCAAAGAGTTTCTTCATGGGTTGTGCTGAGTAACGCATGCATGGCCTTAGCATGGCTTTATAGAAGCTTCAGCCCAGAAATGGAGGCAAAGTTGAGTTACCCGGGAGCTAAGGGGAGGACTGTCAAGCTGTTTGCTCCAGCAGTAGCTCGAATAAAACGTGGGTCTAAGTTTTATAAGAGGCACAAAGGTGTCCAATAACAACCTTTTACGAACTATGAACCACTGCCATGCACCCCTTCCCTTTGACCTTCATAGAGACCTGTGAGACCCCAGCTCGTTTGGCTCAGTGGACAGAGCATCGGCCTGCGGACTGAAGGGTCCTAGTTTCAATTCCAGTCAAGGGCACGTGCTCGGTTTGTGGGCTCGATCCCCAGTGTTGGGGGTGCAGGAGGCAGCTGATCAATGATTCTCATCATTGATGTTTCTCTCTCTCTCTCTCTCTCCTTCTCCCTTCCTCTCTGAAATCAACAAAAACATATTTAACAAACAAGCAAACAAAAAAGACCTGCGAGGTGTTTATGGGATTCTTCAATAAGACTTAACCTTCCCATTTTGTAGATGAGCAAACTGAGCCTCGGAGGCTCAGTGGAAACAAGGGTGGGACTAGGATGCACATCTTATCGCTCACCCAGTGCTCTTTGTATGGCACCTGCTACCTCTCCCCCATAACTGAGCAATAGGCCAAGGCACAGAGACATCAGTGCTTATGAGCACGAATGCGAAGTAGGAGGAGGAAGCTGATTTGGCCTGAGGGAAGCCAGGTAGGAAGGTCTCCTGATGAAGCCATGTGTTCGAATGATCCAGTGTTTGGTAAATAAGTCCTTAATCACGCACTCCGGGGTTTCTTACGTTTACAGTAACGCCATCTCTCAACTTGCCCCTTCCCGGCGTGAGTCCCCCCCAGGCTCTCTGGTTGCCGGCCTGTGCTCCCCTCGGTTTCTCATTCCATGTCAGTTCCCCACTTTTGTCATAGCTTCCTTGAGCAAGAGCTCAGACGTCCCACCAGGCGCTGGAAAATGCTAATTGCTATTTATTATTGCCCAAGGACAGGATTAGTGCAGATGTGTGACTGAGCTCTCCCAGGCAGCAGTTGTCACCGATTCTGGCCCCTGTCCCGTTTGGGGCGGTGGCTTGTCTTGTGTGCTTAAATCTACAAGTTGATTTCAAGTCCAGTTGTAGCCCTAGCTGGTTTGGTTCAATGGAAAGAGCGTCAGCCGACAGACTGAAGGGTCCCAGGTTCGATTCCGATCAAGGGCCCATGCCTGGATTGTGGGCTCCATCCCCAGTGGGGACCGGGCAGGAGGCAGCCAATCAATGTTTCATTCTCATCATTGATGTTTCTCTCTCTCTCCCTCTCCCTTCCTCTCTGACATCAATAAAACTATATTAGAGTCCAATTGTAGTGACCCCAGAATCATCACCCCTGTCCCCACTGGACAGAGCACCTTTGGGTTGTCTCACCTTCCTTGGCTGTGACTCACCCGGCAAGGTGCCCGCACAGAGGTGGGTGGGAGCGGGGGAGGTCATACCTGAAGGCTGCACTGATGTGGCCACCTGGCCCTCCCAGGCAAGAAAACACACTTTGCCGCATGGAGTAAAAGCAGCTTTATGATTAAAGGACAGTCTACGTTCCATAATAAGTTGAACAAAATGAAAGGAAATCCCTAGAAAAAGCCATTCCTTGACTGAAACTGTCATCAAAACTTAGACATGAAACTCCTGGCCGAGTGGCTCAGTTGGTTAGAGTGTTATCCCATACACGGGAGGTGGGTTTGATGTTTCTCTCTCTCTCTCTCTCTCTCTCTCTCTCTCTCTCTCTCTCTCTCTCTCTCTTCCTCTCTCTGAACTCAATTTAAAAAAAAAAAAGCACATCTTAGGCATGAGAGATCTCACTTTGGATTCCCATTCCCTGTCTGTGAAGTCAGCTGCCTCTACAGTTGTTGCAAATTTAAACTAGACATTAATGCATACGATCCTCATTTAAAACACTCTGGCCCAGCCAGCATGGCTCAGTGGTTGAGTGTGACCTATGAACCAAGAGGTCATGGTTCGATTGCCAGTCAGGGCGCATGCCCTAGTTGTGGGCTCGATCCCCAGTGTGGTGGGGCGTGCAGGAGGCAGCCGATCAGTGATTCTCTCTCATCATTGATGTTTCTATCTCTCTCTCCCTCTCCCTTCCTCTCTGAAATCAATAAAAACATAAAAATGAAATAAACGAAACACTCTGGTTGGCCATATTAACCTGCCTTGTGAGAAAATAGCACAATAGATTGTCAATCAACTCTCCTGCTGGCAGGTGCTTGAGCCTGAATAAGCCTTTTATTCTCTTGAGCCCAGATGTGCTTCTGTGTAGAGTGAGGATACAGCATTGGGTGAGCAGGGCCAAGCACATAGTAGGTGGTCAGTAAAAGCCAACTGATAGTTAATGGCCGCAGCATTCTAATCAAAAAATGCTGCCCGGCGACCCACAAAATGTCCCCAAATAAACATCCTGGGGTCCAGACGATGCTGTGTCAGCCAGGACTTTCCCCTAGGCCTATTAGAACTGCCTCCTGCACGCCCCACACTGGGGACCGAGCCCGCAACTAGGGCATGCGCCCTGACTGGCAATCAAACCATGACCTCTTGGTTCATAGGTCGACACTCAACCCCTGAGCCATGCTGGCTGGGCCAGAGTGTTTTAAATGAGGATCGTATGCGTTAATGTCTAGTTTAAATTTGCAACAACTGTAGAGGCAGCTGACTTCACAGACAGGGAATGGGAATCCAGAGAACCCACGACCACATATAAGTCAGCCTCTCTCCCTCCCAGCGCACCTTCTAATTATCTCCGCCGCGTACCGCATCCAGCCCCTTCGCCGCCAAATCCTCCGTTATCCTGACAGCCAACAAACGAGACCTATTAGAACTCGGCACAACTGCTGCCTAAGGCAGGGACTTGGCGAGGCCACAAATCGTCTTGGTATTAAAAGTCGGTTGCATAAGAACTGCCCTCAGCTTTCGCGCTGAATTGCTAGTCTAGAGACATTCATTGCGGTATATTGTATTTCCACTATATTCTGCTTTAATAGACTTCGCGCCGGAGTGAGTGTATGAGAAGAGTTTTAAAGCCCGAGGTAGCACACAGCCAACTTGTTTTCCCCTTCCGTATATCCTCCCATCTTTTGTTTGTCGCCTTGTATTGTTTTTGTGGCTTCCCCATACATAAAGGCCCCGAGCCCCCCGCAGTGAGGGTGGGGGGACAGATTGGCCTCACTATTAAACATGGGAGCAGTCAGGCTACAGAACCTGTGGTGTATTTTTGCTGCCTCTTGAATGAGACTTTCATTCTTAAACGAATGGAAAATATCCCCTGGGAGAGTAAGAGGGCTTTCCGGCCCTAACCGGTTTGGCTCAGTGGATAGAGCGTCGGCCTGCAGACTCAAGGGTCCCAGGTTCGATTCCGGTCAGGGGCGTGTACCTTGGTTGTGGGCACATCCCCAGTAGGGGGTGTGCAGGAGGCAGCTGATTGATGTTTCTCTCTCATTGATGTTTCTGACTCTCTATCCCTCTCCCTTCCTCTCTGTAAAAAAATATCAAGAAAATATATATATATTTTTTAAAAAGAGTGCTTTCTGTGACCTCTGTTTATTTTTTTCCCTCTGCACTGCCCGCCTGTGCCCGCCCTGTAGTTAGAGGGGGGAGTGGAAGCAAGTGTCCACCCAGCATCTTCCCCTCCAGGTGCCATGATTCTTTGATCCCGGGTTGATGGATGGGCTGGATGCTAACTCACCTGGCCTTGCCTACGTCTGTCATCCCATTGTTCACGTCCCAGATGCCATGGCAGGGAGTCTAGGGGTCTCATATTTATCACCCTAACCCTGACCCCCCTGCACCCCCACCTCTGGTTGGGGCTGAGCCGCAGCATGTCCACCTCAACATCTTTCTCACATCGCCACACCCCTCTCTGGTCTAGGCCAGTGGCCGGCAAACCAAGGCTCGCGAGCCACATGCGGCTCTTTGGCCCCTTGAGTGTGGCTCTTCCACAAAATACCACGGCCTGGGCGAGTCTATTTTGAAGAAGTGGCATTAGAAGAAGTTTAAATTTAAAAAATGTGGCTCTCAAAAGAAATTTCCATCGTTGTGCTGTTGATATTTGGCTCTGTGGACTCATGAGTTTGCCGGCCACTGGGCTAGGCCATCTCTCTTCTAGGCTCACTGCCTTCGCCTCCTGTGGCCGCTCTGCCTCGATCTCTGTATTCTACTGAGTCCACCTGCTGTGTCTTCACCAAAGTGGACTTTTCTAGAACAAATCAGATTACAGTGTTCCCTTCATTCAGCTGGTTATAGGGCATCACAGTACTTTGAGGTATGAATAATCATGTTGCTATCATAATATTATTGGCCAAATCAAAGCCTGGTTTGTTTTTAGCGAGAGCCCTTTCTTTGAAAATGTAATCCCAATTTATATCACAGAAAAAGGCAGTCCTGGCCAGTGTGGGTCAGTGGTTACAGTGTCGACCTGTGCACCAGAGGGTCGCGGATTCAGTTCCTGGTCAAGGGTACGTACCTGGGTTACAGGTTTAATCCCTAGCCTGGGTTGGGGTGTGTGCAGGAGGCAACCAATCGATGTGTCTGTCTCAGATTGATATTCCTCTCTCTCTCCATACCCCCCCTCCCTTCCACTCTCTCTAAGAATCAGTGGGGAAAATATCCTCAGGTGAGGATTGGCCCCCCCCCCCGCCAAAAAAAAAAAGAAAAAAAAAGAAAAAGGCCAGAAAAGATGCTGCTGGGGTCCAGCCCCCTCTTCAGCAGCCCTGAGCCCCCCGGCATCTACGAATCCCCTCGATTGTAGAAAAGGCAGCATGAACACTCCTTGTGCTATAGGGTACTTCCTTCTGAATTCTCAGAGACGCAGACAACTGAAGAGAGACAGCAGGAACTAAAGCATTAGATAGCAGCAAAACAGAAGGTTGTTTTAGTCTCGATTCCATTGAGGTCACTAGACTATGTTGGGAAAGGTCAGCGTGATTTGGAATTTAACAAAAAAGAAAGAAATGGGGGAAGAAAGGAAAGAAAGTACAAAAGCAAAGAAGAAGCCAGCAAGCAGCGCTGAACTGCTCAACAGCCTCTGTTTTGTTTTATTTTGTTTTTTTTTAACATATTTTTATTGCTTTCAGAGAGGAAGGTACAGGGAGAGAGAGATAAAAACATCCTTGATGAGAGAGAATCACCGATGGGCTGCCTCCAGCACGCCCCTTATTGGGGATCAAGCCCGCAACCCAGGCATGTGCCCTTGACCGAATTCGAACCCGGGACCCTTCAGTCCACAGGCTGACGCTCTATCCACTGAGCCAAACCAGCCAGGGCAACAGACTCTGGTTTTCACTGACTTCTGCTGTCACTTCTTTCCCACGCCGACCCCTGCCACGTCTGTAGGTGGCTGACAGCTGAGTGCTGGGGTGCATCTCTTTGCAAACCTCTTCGGAGCAGAAGGGCAAACACGGTTTCGCATAACTTCCCGTTTCTAACCGAGCTATGGGTTGTCCCTGCCTGGTTTTTTTTTGTTTTTCTGCTCATTCTCATGGAGAAAAAAAAACAAACTTGGAGATTGTTAGGCAAGGAAAATAACTTAATTAGAAGCAGGGAATAGTCAGAAACTTCCATGGGGCTAAATGTGCATTGCCTGTTTCTCTCTGCACCGTGTGTTGGGGGAGTTTGTATATATCCTGTGGATTTTGTGAGTAGTGGGTGAAAAAGATAACAGCATAGGGCTAGCCTTTGATTCCTGTGTTTTATGCTGATTTTTTAAGAAGAGGTTTAACGCCAGGGTTCTTGTGTGAAGAAGGCTATCTGGGATGAAGATTGTTCGGATGTGGCTAAGGCTTTTTGGTTGACCCTTGACATGACCTTTCGCTGGAAGGAACTTAGGCTCACTCATCTTTATGACCCCTGCCCCCGTCATCGCAGCTCCGGGTACAAAGTGGCCACTCAGAAAGTTGACTGAGTCCATGCGGGTTGAACGTCACAACCCCCACCTCCCCTCTGCCATCTGGAAAGAGAATAACAAGATAATCGTGTCGTTTGTAACTTCTGAGAGCCCTTGGAAAGAATAAGGACCAGTATGTACAATTTTAACCTCTGACCTTTCCAATGCAAACGTTCTCCTCTTTTACGTACGTGTAGGTTCCCAACCAATGGAAAATGTTATGTTTCCCATGAGAAGGCCAAACAACCGGCCAGTTTCATAAAAGGAAACAGACGACTGGCAACGGCCAGGGGTGGGAAGATTCTAGGTGAAGATACCCTCATCCTTGGATAACCTAGAAGTTACAATGTCTCCTGAGAGTCTCTGTAATCTTTATTTACTTTTAAATATATTTTGATTGATTTCGGAGAGGAAGGGAGAGGGAGAAACATCAAAGATGAGAGAGAATCATGAATCGGCTGCCTCCTGCACGCCCCACACTGGGGATGGAGCCTGCAACCTGGGCATGTGCCCTGACCGGGAATAGAACCGTGACCTGCTGGTTCATAGGTCGATGCTCAACCACTGAGCCACACCGGCCGGGCTCTGTAACCTTTAATATGGGCATGA
Source organism: Cnephaeus nilssonii (assembly GCF_951640355.1). Classification (NCBI taxonomy): domain Eukaryota; kingdom Metazoa; phylum Chordata; class Mammalia; order Chiroptera; family Vespertilionidae; genus Cnephaeus; species Cnephaeus nilssonii. Next base: position 10,085,198 of record NC_137095.1, on the reverse strand, counting down.
ATGGGTTCTTTAATGTGGAACTAGTCTGACCCCGGAAGCTGGGAGAATTGCATAGAACAGCGGTCGGCAAACTCATTAGTCCACAGAGCCAAATATCAACGATTGAAATTTCTTTTGAGAGCCACATTTTGTAAACTTAAACTTCTAATGCCACTTCTTCAAAATAGACTCACCCAGGCCGTGGTATTTTGTGGAAGAGCCACACTCAAGGGGCCAAAGAGCCGCATGTGGCTCGCGAGCCGCAGTTTGCCGACCACGGGGATAGAAGAACAACCAGGTTGAAAGAACCCCCTCCCATCCTGGGCTAAAGAAATCTGCATGTCCAAGGCAACTGTGAATGCCTTTCCACATTTCCTGAGAATTTCGCTCAGACCAGTGTGTCCAGGGACCCACCCAGATCACCTGCCTATCTGCACACTTGGAAGGAGCCGGAGAATAATGTGCATCATCTCACGTGTCATTGTGAGAAGCCGATCGTTTCTGTATGCAACTGGTTGGGGAGAAAGATGCAGGGAAAATGTCACTGACCAGACCTGTTCATTGGAGTATTATTGGAATGAACCGTGGCTTCCCAGCAGCTCTGTGCTCACACTTTCCTGGATCCTCATTGGAAATCCACCCGAACGTCTTTAGAAAATAACATTGGCCCTAGCTGGTGTGGCTCGGTGGCTAGAGCGTCAGCCTGTGAACTGCAAGGTCCCAGGTTCGATTCCGGTCAAGGGCACCTGCCCGGGTTGTGGGCTCGATCCCCAGTGTGGGGCGTGCAGGAAGCAGTCAATCATTGATTCTCTCTCATCATGGATGTTTCTATCTCTCTCTCTCTCCTTTCCGCTCTGAAATAAATTTAAAAAAAAAATTTAAGAAAATATTTGAACAGAATGGCATTGGAATGTGATTTCTTACATCAACTCCTTTTATTTTGCTCTTGTCAACCAAGGGATATAAAAAGAGATCGTCTTAGATCCCTCCATCTGCAGATAGAATGTGGAAAGGGGGTGGGGGGGAATATTTAGGGGAGGTGGGATTCACATTTGCCTTTAGAAGAACGGGCAAGAAAATCGGATTTCACTTCTGGGCGTCTGGGATTCACCCAGAGCAGATCGGACACCCTGCTGCAGGCTGCCTTCAACAGCGCGCAGCCAGCGGAAGCTGGGGCGCAACCTGAGGCAGGGGCCCCCCGGTGGGAAGAGGAAGAGCCGGAGAAGAAGGGGAGGCGAGCAGGAGAGGGTCAGAGAGGCAGGAAGGAGGGCAGCGCTGGGAAAAGCCCGGGAAATTAGAGCAGGAGCGGAGAGCACTGGGGAGAGCGGGGAAATGACAGCTGAAACTGGAGCAGGAGCTGAGAGAAGCGAGCAGGAGGGGATGGAGGAACGCGGAAACGCGAGGAGGGGAGAAGCCACGGAGAGGAGCGGACAGAGGAAAAAAAAAAATGAAAGAAAAAAACCTCCCCTCACTAAGAGGGCCCGAGGCTCACGTGGGTCCCCGGGACGTGCCCTGCATGGATGCAAACCCATCACTTGCCCTTCTGAAGTGACTGTGAAGGGTGGCACGGAGTGTCCCCCAACAATCAATATTAAATTTTATGCCTGCTGCACCTCTCAAAAGCCTCGGGAAGACGTGGGTTCAAGTAAGTGTCGCCTCTTTCAGTGGCCTTTGATTATTCACTTTCACGGTGGCTGAGCAGGCGTTTGCCCCGGGAGTCGGGCGGGTTCAGGTTGTGAGGGCGAGGTTGTGCGGGCCATGAGGTTGTGCTGGGCACTGCGGCGGGCAGGGGGGCGGGGGGGGCAGGGGATGCTCTGGCAGGAGGCAGTGCTGTTGCCTGCACAACCCCAGCCGCATGTGGAAGCCGGGGGTTGTGGTTTTCATTACAGAGCAGCGTTCTTAGAAAGCCGACAGGAGCTGGCTGGCTGGCTGGCTGGCTGGCTGGCTTGGTGGCATGGTTTGGGCACTGTAGAAGTGGTATTCTGTGGCCAGTTATACAAGAGGAAAACCTCTGGTTCCGATGGAACGCTTGGGGAGACCTATGGGTGGGTTTCCCGGACGAGGCCTTTGCAGAACTGGCCAATCGGGACTCGGGCTTTGCTGAGTCGCCGCTGACGTCGGCTTGTCTGTTGCAGCAGACACCCAGGCTGGGGCAGAACGGGTCCCGCCGGGGAGGGTTTGTATCCGGGACTGAAGGCAGGGGGTTCCAGGCTGGGCTCTGTGATACGTTGATGCTGGGTGTTCCTCGCTACCTCGGTGCCAAAACTAGAGCCGAGGTTTCTGGCCTCGAATGCATTCTCCCTTAGATCAGAGATCTGCAGGTTTGGAAAATTGGTTTCTCTGAAGGGAACCCACCACGCTGTCTGCTTCATGCCTGACTTAGATGCTACCTTCCCGGGAACCAGGTGCCAGCTATGGTATCCTCTCTTGGTGATTTCCAGGACTCAGCGGCTGGAGCACCCCTGACTTGGGAACCCCTCTCGTTAGCTGGTCCTGAGGAACCCCATTCCTTTGCTCCATCCCACCCTGCAGAGTCCCCCAGTCAGCATCTGCCCTGGTGCCTCGGATGGGAGAATCCCGATGTCTTGACTTCCGGGGATGACTCCATGATTATGGATTTACATGTCATGCAACTAACTACTTCCTATCTATCTTTCCCCCACTGGCTCTTGCCTTCTGCCTACAAGTGGAGACACGTCTCCTCAGCCCTAAAATCTCACTCACTCATTCACTCCATTCATTCATTCATTCATTCATTCATTCCATGGATGTTTATTGAACCAGCATCATGTCCTTGGTAGCGTGCGAAACACCATTCCGCTTTTATTCGGTTGACTTCCACTCATTCAGATATTAATGAACATGAACCACATGGGCGGGGGGCTTTTCAAAGTGGTGAAGGTAGAATACAGAGCAAATGAAGATAAAGCGCCAGTTTTTGCCTGGCTGGCGCGGCTCAGTGGTTGAGCGTCGCCCTATGAATCAGGAAGTCTCGGTTCAATTCCCGGTCAGGGCACATGCCTGGGTTGTGGGCTCGATCCCCAGTAGGGGGCGTGCAGGAGGCAGCTGATCAATGATTCTCTCTCATCATTGATGTTTCCATCTCCCTCTCCCTCTCCCTTCCTCTCTGATATCAATACAAATATAGATTTAAATAAAATAAAAATAAAGGCTCCCCTCATTTCTATGACCATGTGACAACAGGGACCTCTTTCCACCCTTCTTTTCTCTGTTTTCATCTCCCTCCTCTCCACTAAAGATGGCCTCCCTCCCAGAGCCACCAATCTTCTTCATCCCCTTCAAGGAGAAACCCTGTTCACCTCCAGCCAGACCCTCTGCATTCGCACTCTCCATTTCTAACTACCTGATGAACATTTTTTATCAACTCTTCTGCCAAAATATGCTGCTGCTGGCTCAACCAGGATTTTTTTTTTTTTTTTTTTTTTTTAGAGAAGCAGGGAGAGAGAGAGAAACATCTATACTAATAAAAGGGTAATATGCTAATTACAGTGGACGTCTTCCAGATGTCCTTCCAGCCAAAGCCGCAGTGGCTGCGAGGGCCGAGGCTCAGGCAGCCATGAGCGGCTGTGAAGGGCTGAGGCTCAGGCCGGCAGTGGCAGCAGCAGCGGGGTAATGGGGGCGGTACCTTCCCCTGATCCACCAGGTCGCCTCCTGCCGAGGGAGGCCAGACTGGGGGCCAAGGCAGAGGCAGTTAGGGGCAATCAGGCCGGCAGGGGAGGCAAGGTAGAGGGGATCAGGCCAGCTGGGGGGGCAAGGTAGGGGTGATCAGGCTGGCAGGGGGGGCAAGATAGGGGTGATCAGGCCGGCAGGCAGAGAGGTTAGAGGCGATCAGGCAGGCAGGCAGAGGGGTTAAGGGCAGTCAGGCTGGTGAGCAGTTAGGAGCCAGCAGTCCCGGAATCTGGGAGGGATGTCCCAGATTGGAGAGGATGCAGGCTGGGCTGAGGAACGCCCCCCCTCCGTGCATGAATTTTGTGCACCAGGCCTCTAGTCAGTGATAAGAGAGAATCATTGATCGGCTGCCTCCTGCATGCCCCCAACTGGGGATGGAGCCCACAACTCAGGCATGTGCCCTGACCAGGAATCAAATCCCGACTTCCTGGTCCATAGGTTGATGCTCAACCACTGATCCATGCCAGCCGGGCTCAAACCAGGATATTTTGAGCCATATTTCTCACCTTCCTCCCCAAATCAGTTCCTCATCCCGATTTGTCCATTGTAATTAATAGTATTATGAGCTCTAGGCTTGTGAATTAGATGCTATTGTGATCTTTCCTCTCACCCTCACACCCAATGAGATCCCTCTGTCATCATAGCCTGTACCCCTCAAAGGGTCCCACAGGGTCTGAAAACTGGCAGACACTTGGTGCACATGCTAAGTGAATCCTCGAGAGGTATTTAGACACCCCGACTCTTGTCTGTGCCACCTGTCATAGGTCCTCACTAGTCACCCCTCCGAGTGCCTTCCCACGAGTCCAGTTCCCTTTAGAGCTACAGGATTGGCTCCGCTCGTTGGCTGACCCTGAAAAGAGGCCATGCCAGGTTGCAAGTGATGGGAAGAGGTGCAGCTAATAGAATGACTAAATGTTGCAGGACTTGGTGTCTATTCAGAAAGCACCCTTCATGGCTTTGCAAATAGGCAAAAATGTCAAGTCAGCGCTCCTCTGAAGCCATTTGGAGACATTTGCAACAATGAATGCATGATTAAGTTTATTGTTTAGTAAACCGTCTGCAGACATTAGCCAAGGAAGAGTTATGGCGGCAGTTTACAAATAATTGCAATTGAATTAGGAAGACGGCAATGCAGAAGCGGGGCAAATAACTTGCCAATTCCATAAAGTGTTTTTGCAAACAGATTCTGGAAGAAAATAGGCCGAGAAAAGCGGGAGAGCCGGAAAGGGATGGTTTCGAGTCTGCTCTGCAGATAGTGAGAGGACGCCCGCGTTCCCCCGCCTGATTGAGGGCTGGGGAGCCGTGTTTATTTCTGGTTGGCCTGAGAGACGGAACTTGGCGCAGACTTCAGAGTGGGACAAAGGGGGCGTGGCTTGGCAGTTCGCAAACCCCATCAACCAAACGTGGCAGAATAATTTTAAAATAGAGAACATGTGTTTGGGCCCAGGGGGATTGTCGTGGGGGATCCTAGCTTATGGAAATGCAACATTCATAGCCCACGATATAGCTTCAGTGTGTTGTGCTAAAGGTATTTATTTTATTAAGCACATTTTATATAACATACTTAATACGTTAAGTAACGTATTTATGTTTTGTTAAATATATTTGTATTAACCATATTACAGAACATATTAATAAAATCATGTACATACACATAATTATGTATTTACATGTAATTATATGTAAATAAAATTATGTATATACACATAGTTACCTATATATATAAAAGCCTAAGCGACCATTACGACCAGTTGACTGAATAACTGGTAGACCGGTCACTATGACGCGCACTGACTACCAGGGGGCAGGCGCTCAGCGCAGGATCTGCCCCCTGGATGATCAGTGAGCTCTCACAGCCCACCTCCTGTGGCTGGCCAACCTCCCCCTGGCCAGTTGGCCCAGATGCCCCAATCGAGACTGGGTGAGACGGCCCCAATTGGCCCCGATCGCCAGCCAGGCGAGGGACCCCAGCCATGCACGAATTTGTGCACCAGGCCTCTAGTGTACATATAATATATGTGTATAATATAGTATATGTGTATATCATATATACTATGCATGTAATATGATACTTAAGAATGCATAATAATGAATATAATATTTAATAATATACAGCATTTCAATATCAAGGTTATCTGTCCTATGCCAGTGGGGGGAAAGCATTACAGTGGTTAGCCGTGTCATTTTATTCATTTCTCACCACTGATTTTATGTTTTGAAGATACAATTGCAACTATAAACACATTGGAATAATCCTAGAAATCCAATAAATAAATTCCTGCACAGTGCATAAATTGTGCACTTACTCAGTAGAACTGTTTAGATAAGGATCCTCCAGCCACTTTAACTCAGCTTTTATGTTTAAAAGAAGAAAAGCACAGAGAACATTCATAAAAAGTGGGAAGACGACATCATGAGAGATTTTCTGAGCAAGGAGTAGCCACAGGGTGTTCGTGCTTATAGGTTGGCGTTTTGTCTCAAAATGCATCCTGCCCAGGTGCTTTACCTCCGCTAACCACACCCACATCACATGCTGTTGATTTTGTAACTACCCAATGACAGCCTCAGATTCAAAAACGCACGTGGGGAAGAGTAGGTGATCTTAAAGCAAACTCATGGGTTTGATCCCACATACCAAGCGATGGGACAACTGGTTTACCAGAGGATTCCCGTCTCCCCTGAAACAATCCAGGATGGATCACACATGAATAAGAATTTGAAGCGGTCAAAAATATGGATTAAGAATTTACATTTCCATCCCTTCTCCACACATTCTCTAACCTACACAAGAGGCACAATGTGTGGATTTAGCACAACAGGTTTTAAGTGCCCAGATCTGCATAGTGGCTGAGGTTGGGGTCATGGGTCAAGTGTATTATAATGGGACACTTCTCTGCACTGAAACCAAATCCCAAAATGTGCCTGCTTTTCCCCAAGACAAATTATGTTTATGCAGTGCCTCGCCTCGTTTTGCACATTCGAAAGTGTTCGTTGTCTAACACCATAGCGGTTTGAGGGGAGATAGATCATACCCAGAAAGGGAGCCTCTGGCGCCGACTCAATGGCAGCACGTTCGTTGCAAAGCGATTCTGTCTCTGAGGGGTTGGCACAATAGTAATGTCTGCGTTGGGAACTAAATGAAAGAGAACACCAGATGACAAGGAGTCCGGGCTCTCTCTCTCCCTTTTGCTCTTTGCTCTCGTGTCCCTGAAACGAGCCAGCGTCGTCTCTTTGCAACTTGTGGAAGAGAAGGATGCCTACTTTCAACACTTGTTGATCCCATTACCAGTGGGAAGATTGACAAGGAGTAGACAATTATATCTGACATGAATATGGGCATGGGCGGGATTGTTGAAATGGAGACCCTTGCTAATGGAAGGAAGTGACCCCAGCCTTTTGACAGATGTCAAGTCGATTGGAGTCCAATGAAGTTATAACCATTTAATCTGCATCGCAGGAGAAGACAAATTGTATGACTGATAACCTCTTTCTTTTCCTATAATTTTTTTTTACTCAGCAGTATAGAGATAGCGTTCTCGGCTTGCTAATGGGGGGCGGTATCATCCGTCCAGAGTTTCAGTGGCACCGGAGCTTTTGTTAGTTGGTGGCCTCTCCTCTGGGTCAAGGAAGAAAAGAAATAAACGAAAAAGTCGTGAATAAAGAAATGATATAAATCAATACCAGAATCACGACTCCTCAATGAGATTTTGACCTCAGTTACAGGAATGCAATTTCTGAGTCTGTCTGAGAGGCATTACTGACTTACTTAATGCATTATATGAAAGTAAGGTAAGGATGAAAAATGCACTTGAATTCCATTTGCCGCTACAATATAATGGAGACAGAAATGTTTTTTATTCCCAAATAATCTTTTATCCTTTTGAGATGTGTGTGTGTGTGTGTGTGTGTGTGTGTGTGTGTGTGTGTGTGTGTTTCTGAGTAAAATTTATTTTAAAAAATAGTCGCTTTGTTTCTCTAGTATGTGAGTCCAGGCAAAGAGGCAAGGGAAAGAAGACTTAACTGTGATCTCAGCACCCTTCCAATTATGTCTTTTATCACTTTTCTTGCCTAGAGAGGAAGGTCCTCAAAAAACTGCCCTCCACTCCTTGTGTAGAGCTGTTGAGTCCTATTCAAGGCCAATCCAGTTTGGTAGAACGTGGAAAGTTCCTTCAGGAGTAGACGCTTCCTATCGCTGAAATGTGCTGAGGCTTCTGAAAGGTTAACATGGTGGTACACGGGCAGGCGAACTAGCCATCCCAGGCCGGTGGATAAAGAAAAATTGGATTTATTTGAGGGAAGGGGCGGGGGAAGGGGATACCCCAAGGGAAGGGCTGCACAGCGCCCAGCCAGGGGGACATCGGGCCGATGATGGCAGCCCCCAGGGGCTGGAGTTTCATCCTTTTCTGCCGTCACTGGTGGGAGGCTTTTATCAGCAGTGGGTCTGGGAGCTGGGTCCGTGGGCTTGGAATGGGGGTGGAATGCAGGCGTGTAATCCGGTGTCTTCAGGACAATTGCAGTTTTTTATGTGGTCTGACTGCTGGTGTCCAGCGAATGTCTCCTGGTCTGTGTCCTCCGGTGGTGGGAAGCTTACAAATGGCCGTTAAGGACTGTATGGCCCTAGAGTACTATCAACTCCAAAGTGAAATTGCACAGGAAATCCCACCCACTGACGACAAGTCGTTTTCTCTTAAGGCTTCAAAGGATTTGGCAGTAGGATTCAGAGCGAAAGCCACTGCCACTTCAGAGTGAATGAACTTGGCCTGGTGCGGGCAGAGAGCTGTTGGAAATCCCACACCACCAACCAGGCTATAGGGCCTTCTATTCCACTATTTCCTGTGATAAGCAGGTTACACGTGGTGCTCTGTAGGTCAACATGCATTTCTTTTTTCTTTTTTTAATTGTTTCTATTTTATTGATTTTTTTACAGAGAAGAAGGGAGAGGGATAGAGAGTTAGAAACATCGATCAGCTGCCTCCTGCACACTCCCTACTGGGGATGTGCCTGCAGCCAAGGTACATGCCCTTGACTAGAATCAAACCCGGGACCCTTCAGTCTGTAGGCCGACGCTCTATCCACTGAGCCAAACCCATTAGGGCCAGCGTGCATTTCTTTTTCTTTTTTTAATATATTTTAGAAAGGAAGGGAGAGGGAGAGAGAGAGAGAAACATCAATGATGAGAGAGGATCACTGATTGGCTGCCTCCTCCAGGCCCCCTACTGGGGATGGAGCCTGCAACCCGGGCATGTGCCCTTGGCCAGAATCGAACCTGGGACCCTTCAGTCCGCAGGCTGACGCTCTATCCATTGAGCCAAACCGGCTAGGGCCCAGCATGCATTTCTTGAGTGTCTTCTCTGTGTCAGGCAGGGCACTAGCTCCTGGATGGGCAAAGACAGAGGATTTGACCTCGGGGGGCTTGTAATCTCAGGGGAGATTCTCAGGCATGGTCTCTCAGTGCAGTGTAATAACATAAGGAGTCAGTAAAGGGGGTGGGGGCAGGCAGGGTGGAATGCCTCCTGACAACGTTCCGATGTTCTCTGCTCAGTGAAGCATCCTTAGGATGCTCTGCAGGGAGCCACATGGGGGGACCCAGATGCCTCCAGGCCATAGGAAGTAGTTTGGGGACAGTCACACAGGAGTGGCCTGGAGTGATGAGTGGTGAGCACTCCTAGGAAACTCCTAGAGCGCTGTCCCACTGTAGGCCTTGCGCACCCTCACTCTTTACCTATCCATCGTGTCGGATCAGTCTTCCAGCCTCAGCTCTGATACCACTGTGGCCCTGGGGGCCCCTGTAGGCATCAGAATTACAAAACTAACCCAATAACATCGCCTCTGGAATTCCAGAAGCCTTCCCAGTTCCGAGAAAATGAAATGTGTTGATATCGGTTCATAAATCTAATAGTTATTCAACGTCTCCTCGGTGCCAAGCACTGTGCTAGGGGATACTGGCACATTTTCCCCCAGAAATGCATCCGCCACACATACGATCAGGGCCTAGGAGAATTTATGAGACAGTTGCTCTTGTCTGGGTCAATGAGCTTGACAGTGACTATGGTTGGAGCAGTCTTGATTCCATAGACATCGGCCATAGTTTGGGTATGCTCTCCCACCGCATCGTGTATTCTAGAATTTCCGGAGACATTTTTAGATTAGACTCTTCCTAGAGTGGAAAAAAAAAAGGTACAGTGTGGTTTGTATTTTAGATGTTATTCCCAAGGTTTATTAAGTACATTTCCTATGCTCAAAATAGCTATTAGAAGTTAGGGGACTCTAGTGGGAAGATATTTTTAGAACCTGTATTTGCTGGTTGTTGTAGGGTCTGTAAATGAATGGTCAAGCCTTTACTTGAAAATGAAAATGGAGTTGCAAAAAGCCACATCGGTACGTGTTACTGGTTGACTTGGGATGCCCAGGCCGGACCCTGGGTCCTTGGAGATACGTGACTTGTAGATCCTCTCATCTCTGAATTTCTGGTTCGTCTACTGCAAACCGAGATTGTATCATGATGAAGGGCCTGTTGTGATCATGAGATAATGAATATAATGTGTTTTGTAAATTCTAAAGTGGCATAATGTTATTAATATTCATTTATAGACATCTCCACAATTATACTGTCTTACCAGTATTCCAATATAAAATAATACATTTGTATATAATCTTAAATTGCCAGCATCTTTCCCAAATTCCTAGTGCACATGATTTGTGCATGAGGACAGTTGCAAAAATGCCTGTAGATGGGTTATATGTTGGAGCCCGCTCTGTTTAAAGTAAAATCATGTCTTTGTTCTTCATACGCCCACATGATGACAATCCGTGATCAGGGAAACATGAGTAGGTGCTGATGAGCTCACAGGATCACACTTTGGCTTCTTGTCCAGAGTCCGGGGTCATGGGCATGATTGAGCCCAGTTGGCGTGGCTCAGTGTTTGAGCATCAGCCTATGAACCAGCAGGTCACGGTTTGATTCCCGGTCAGGGCACATGCCTGGGTTGTGGGCTCGATCCCCAGTAGGGGGCATGCAGGAAGCGGCCGATCAATGATTCTCATCATTGATGTTTCTATCTCTCTCTCCCTCTCCCTTCCTCTCTGAAATCAATAAAATATATATATATATTTAAAAGAAGCATTGGTGATGATAATGAAGGGAGAGGGTTGAAATTACCAACCCACCTAACACTGAACCACGGCGCTTCCCGTAGAACATTTCTGTTTCTGAGGATTCTTCCAACTCACAGCAACTTGAAGTAACTTCCCCAAAGTTGACCCCCGTGGTGCTTGCCTGCGGGCAGATGTGGGTCCAAGGCCCCTCAGGATAGGCTGCTCCAGATTGTCCAGAAATGACTGAATTTGGATGCAGCAGACACTTCCCTGGGAAGCAGAACTCACCCTGGAGCCCCCCACGTACAAATTATAGCCACCATTTAAACCATCATCACAGTATTTGAGGTTGGTAAAACATATTGCTTGAGCTATAAAACATTCTAAACTAGCATTCCAAATGTCTTGCCTCCAGCAAGCACTTAAATTAAAGTTTCAGACAGCTGGCGCTGGAATCATAATAACAGTTTTACACAAAGGGATTGGCTAAACATGATTATTGTTTTGATAATTTATTGTCAACAGGCATTATTGTGGCCTGATCCCGACACTTGGCTTTCTGTCTTCTCTATTGTCAACAGGTGATGACGGAGTCTGTCTCGGGTTATAGGGAAGGAACATTCAATGGCCTGGTCCTAGGTCAATCTTACACACACACACACACACACACACACACACACACACACACACGCAGAGCCCGGGATGTTGTCAATAATGTCCATAATCTGGTCATTGTTACTGTCTCCTTCCTGTGAATTACTTTGTTTAAAAAGGAAGAGCATCAGCTCTAGAAAGTTTGGCTCAGTGGATAGAACATCAACCTGCAGACCAAAGGGTCCTGGGTTCGATTCCAGTCCAGGGCACATACCTTGGTTGCAGGCTCCTCCCTGGCCCAGGCCCTGGTTGAGGTTCGTGCAGGAGACAACCAATCGAGGTGTCTCTCTCACATTGATGTTTCTTTCCGTCTTTCCCTCTCTCTTCCACTCTCTCTAAAAATCAATGGGAAAATATCCTCGGGTGAGGATTTTAAAAATCTATATATATAAAAGCCAAAGTGACCATTCGACCGTTCAACCAGTAGCTATGATGCACACTGACCATCAGGGGGCAGACGCTCAATGCACAGGCATGGAAACATGGAACAGACTAATGAATCTCAGAGGGTAGGGGTCGGGGGAGAGCAGGAAGAAATTAACCAAAGATTTTATATGCATACTAGAGGCCCGGTGCATGGATTCATGCACCGGCTTGGCCTGCGGCGATCGGGCCAAAACCGGCAGTCCGACATCCCCTGAGGGGTCCCGGATTGTGAGAGGGCACAGGCCAGGACAGGCCAAAGGACCCCACCAGTGCATTTGTGCACTGGGCCTCTAGTAATAATAATAAAGATGAAGAGAATCTGAAGGTACTATTCTTAGCATCTTCCTTACAAAAGAAGAAAAGGTGGACTACATAAATACAATCTATGTATGTTCTCCAAGAATACCTATGGAACAGCTAACTTCCCATGCCTACTTTTGTGGAACAGATAAAAACAGAAAATGCCACATTATTCCCTTTGCCCCTTCAAGCACATACTGGTGGTGGCCTTGTGTCTGGTTGGATCTATAGGGTGTTGGTTCTCCCAAGAGGCAGACAGTGCTGACTATAGCTACTGGCCCTTTATCCAATTCTAAAACGCAACATTTTGCAGCCTTACTGTTGTATGTTCAAGTATAACAGATTCTTTGTTCACTCCAACTTGGAAAGATTTTATTTCCACCAAAGGGGAATCCCATGATCAACATTGTTCCATTTCACTTAAACTGGACTCATCCACAGATCCCCTAGCACAGTGGTCGGCAAACTCATTAGTCAACAGAGCGGCAAACCACGGCTCGCGAGCCGCATGTGGCTCGAGAGCCGCAGTTTGCCGACCACTGCCCTAGCAAAACTAGAGCATAAAATTACACTTTTACTGTTAAATATTGAGTCCGACAATCCTACCAGCAAATTTTGCTCTCCATCTTCGTGAACTATTGGAAATGGTGTAGTAACATGTCCCTTTTTGTAAAAGAATATTTTTTTATTGATTTCAGAGAGGAAGGGAGAGGGAGAGAGAGAGAAACATCAGTGATGAGAGAGAATCATGGGTCGGCTGCCTCCTGCACGCCCCACACTGGGGATCGAGCCCACAACCCAGGCATGTGCCCTGACCAGGAATTGAACCGTGACCTCCTGGTTCATAACGTCAATGCTCAACCACTGAGCCATGCCAGCTGGGTCATCTTGACCCTTGTAATGACGAAGTAGCCACTGCTTGTCATTGGGTTGTGAGATCGCCATATAAGTGCAACAGGCTTTTCTGGTTTGTGTCTTTTCTGTGCACAACACACACATACACACAGCACATACACACACACACACACACATACACGCACACACACACATACACACACACACAAATGTAAAGAATCAAAAAACAGCCAGTCACTTAGCTCAGTCAAGAGGGAAATAAAAGGACTCATTTGAGTACCTTTAAATTTTTTCCTGAACATGACTTCCCATTGACTTTAATTAAGATTTCATTAAACCCTGAGTTTGGAAAGCTTTTAATTGAGAGGAAATTTGCTTATTGGGCATATTTTTTCGGACTGCGAAGAGAATAGCTATAATAAATGGCTCTTTCAACTTTATAGTCAAATTCAACTTTGTTCTACCTTTGCAGAAATTGGTTATAGATCCACTCTTAAGAAATGAACCATGCACAGTAATGATTTTTTATCTCGTCATAAAGTGGTCCGAGCTGGCTCCGGGACACTTTATAAGTATATTGCCTGCTGACAAATTAATCCAGTTAGCCAAGGTGAAGGTTTATAATTGGGGTTAACTAGAATTTAACTGGTCATCGCTTAGCAAACCCTCCGTCACCTCCCCTAGAGCGTGGTGGTCCCTCCAGTTAGTCCCCTGATCCAACCAAAGTCTGACTTCAAAAATCCCTTCGCAAGAAAATCAGAGAGAGCCACCTTTTCAAAGCCATGGCAACAAGGGGACCGAGTGGCTTCTACTTGCCTGCTGTTTGGGAGAGTGACTCTCTATCCCACCCCCTCTCCACTCCTCTACTACTGAGAGTATTTTTATATAGTTCATGTCCCTATTGGTCTGCAGTTTGCAGTGAGGTTTAAAAAGTAATACATCTTTTCTTAGATGTACCCCAGTTTCTGCTTTTTAATAGACATGATAATGAGCTTCTGGGTCTTCATTTCCCAGTGTGCTGAGAGCTTGAATAAATCCTCGCTTGTTCACAACCCGGGACCAAGTTCCGAAGCGCCGGGACCCACTGAGGTCTCTCTAAACAACTATTGTTTTAAGCAATTTTTCTTTTTGATGTTGGACTTTTCTGGTGCTATTGAACTTTGTTTTTATCTCTTCAGTGGCATCTGTTTATGAGCTGAGACGGTGAAATAAATGCCTTTTGCAGTGAATGAGAATGAATGGAAGTTCCCAACTGTTTGGGAGCAGCAGCCTGAGGTGCTAGCTGTAATATCGGCCCTAGAAAAGGTTTCCTGGGTCCTAGCTGGTTTGGCTCAGTGGACAGAGCATCGGACTGCGGAGCAAAGGGTCCCGGGTTCGATTCCGGTCAAGGGCACGTACTTGGTTGCAGGCTCCTCCCGGGCCCTGGTCGGGGCTCAGGCAGGAGGCAACCAATCGATGTGTTTCTCTCACATCGATATTTCTCTCTGTCTCTCCCTCTCTCTTCCACTCTCTCCAAAAATCAATGGGAAAATATCCTGGGGTGAGGATTAACAAAAAAGAAGAAGAGGAGGCTTTCTGGTAGGTAAAAGGGGGGAAGAAAGCTTCGCACTAGGTTTTTCCAAAAACCGGTTTACGTTTTGTTTCCTAGAGTTCAAAGTTTTTGGAAGGTGTTTACCATTCATGCATGCCAGCGGGAAATATGTTTGACCACTCTGAGGACCGTTCATTGCCTTTGAAGACTGATTTCTTTCTATTAACACCATACAATTCCTTATGAACAAAACACTTTCCAGAAAGATAAAGCTTATTCAATATGCGTAATAGAAGTACACAGCTATATATTATTTTCCATTTTCTTAGAAATGAGAACATCCTTCTGGCCATTTCTGTTTTCCGAATAGAAACCCACTACTACTGCAGAGACCTAGGATTGCCAGGTTTTTAATAAGTTTTAATGGAAAATGCGCTTCCTTCCTCCCTCCCTCTTTGTTTATTAGTGGGGAGAGGAGCAGTGGCATGAAGCATAGATTTTGATCTGACCCCAGGTTATGCTTCACACAACCTCTATTACATTGTCTAGAATTTTTGGTTATTGTAGCTGAGGTGTCCGCTGCCGCTTCCCCTGATTCTAAAATAATCCATTGGAAATGATCTTCATATCACTACAGATGTAGCTCCATCTATTCCCCTGCATCCGGTGGGAGGTGGAGATATATTTTATTTTAATTCTTTTATTCCGATCCCTTTTAGAAAAAAAAAAAGAAGAAGAAGAAGAAAAAGATGGCAGCTTGAGTCCATCCCCAAAGCTTTAGCCAATTGACTATGATTGAATGCTTTTTCTTATTACTGCTCGCTGGGATCTTCTTATGAAATGCACATTTCATTTTTATCCAGGACCTGGGGATATGGGGCGACACAGGAATATTACTTGAAATTCGGCACGCCACGGTCTGTCGAAAGCCGCACGCCGAGATGGCGGAAGAGTTATAATTTTAATTCTTTTTGCAATGACAAGGTGTCCCGAAGTTAAATGATCATTATCTGTGCAACCCAGCAGCACGGTGGCACTTTCAGGAGGACCAGGCGGCTTATCCTAATTGGTAGGATCTGGAGATTCCTATGGTGAGCTAAGATCTAAGCGCTCCCAAATTAATAGGGTGATTGGAGGCAAGGGCTGTATTTGCGACGTGGTTGGGCTCGAATGGGCACTTGGGTGCCGCGTATCTTAAGGCAGCGAGCCATCACTGTGATCATCATGGAGCCAGGTAGCAGCACCTGCTCTGCCTCTGGCTTCCCCAGTTAATCCCTAACAACCAGTTGACTCCTGGGAGACCGTGATGACCAGGCAAAGATGCGCGCGCTTACAATGCCAGAGGGGGAGGCGCTGGACATGGGTCCGTGGCAAGGCGGAGAGGATCCCAAAGGTGAGGGCGAGGATGCTCAGCCGACAGGAAGCTGGGCTCGGTTGTGTAATGTACCCAGCAGGATCGGTGGCCATGGTCTGGTTTTCTGGTGTGAGTGTGAGTTTCAGCCATGATACTGTCTGTTTATGAAGTCTGTGTCGGTAGCCGGGCTTGATTATATGGCTCACACGAAGATTCTGGGCTTGTCATTGTGCTAGCAGTGTTTTTCTGGTTTTGCCTAAAGAGGAAAAAATAAAACAAAGGGAGTTATTTTGCCACCGGTGATATAATAGGGAATATATATATATACTAGAGGCCCGGTGCATGAAAATTCATGCACTGGAGGGGGGTCCCTCAGCCCGGCCTTCCCACTCTCATAGTCCAGGAACCCTCAGGGGTGGGAGGCGACCCGGCGATCAGGGGAAGGCAACGCCCCCATCACACCTCTGTTGCTGCCACTGCAGGCAGCGCAAGCCTCGGCCGGCCCTGGTTACCTGAGCCTCGGGTGGCCCGGGGCGGCTGGGAGGCTGAGGGGACTGGGGGACTACAGAGGCAGGCACAGAGCGGCCAGACCCACCTGGAGATGGGCCCGGCCATGCCATGCGCCTGCTGCCCCAGTGGGGCTGAGGGGACTGGGCACTGCCATTTTGTGGCTGTGGGCACCGCCATCTTTGAGGGTGTAGCAATCAATTAGCATATTCCCTCCTTATTGGCTGTGGGCGATGCCATCTTTTGAGGGTGTGATGGTCAATTAGCATATTCCCTCTTTATTAGATAGGATATCGTCTCCAAAATGCATACAAACACTGAATAATTATAAAGTCAGTGTTTATTTAAATACATTTCATTTGATTCAGGGTGCATTAGGGTATCTCAAATGCCCTTTATAATTTTTTTATTTTTTTTTTATTTTTCTCAGAATAAAAAGAAAATTGTATAATCGAATGTCAATTCTTTGCTGGTCATGTGTCTTACATATGACTTCAAAATAAGATTGCGAATGAACAGAAGCTCACAGCTCATATACATAAAATTTGGGGTAGCCCCATTGTTTACTCAAAGATGCTGGTATCTATGTCTGTGTTCTCAGGGTCTGTCTTAAGGATTTCACATGGTGTATTTCTGAACAGGCTCTTAAAAATTTTGAAGAAAAAAAGAAGGACAGTCTCCAAAAAACACTGCGACTGATCATTTTGGGGACTTGGAACAATGTTCTTAGACACTGTTTCCCATGTTATTGACAAAGAAAAATGAGACCACCTCACAGGATTGTTGTGCAGGTTGAGAAGATGTGAAATCGCCAAATAGGGTGACAGACACGTAGTGGAGACTAAATGGCTGTTTCCTTCCACTTTCCCAGCATTCCTTTGCTTGGCTAGACATGTGTTCAAAGAGTCCTTTGCACAAATGTTAGTAAAATGTGTATCTTTAACCAAATCAATACAAATTTTCACTTCCGTTACCACTGGCGAGTGAAGGGCTTGTCCAAGCAGAAGCTTGATGAGGAGAATGCATGAATCCCACAACCTTCTTTTTTTAAATGCATATTTTTATTGATTTCAGAGAGGAAGGGTGAGGGAGAGAGAGATAGAAACATCAGTGATGAGAGAGAAGCATGGAGCGGATGCCTCCTGCATGCCCCACACTGGGGATCCAGCCGGCAACCCGGGCCTGTGCCCTGACGGGGACTCGAACCGTGACCTCCTGGTTCATAGTTCAAAGCTCAACCACTGAGCCACACCGGCCAGGCCAAACTACCCTCTTGAGGAGGATGTCTGGGCAACCGAATGAGCCGGTGCCGTGGGTGGGCAGCTATGTCATTCAGAAGCAAAAGGACAGACAAAAGAAGTCTCCAGAAACCTCTCTCGGGCAGATGTGCTTTCATAGTGCTGATCTTCCTGGGATTCTCCCAGCTGGATTATTAAAAGATCGTGGAAGAAATGAGAACCCACGGAAGTGTTATTTTCCAAATATATTTCCACGTCCCTGTCAATATCCACGTGGGACGCCCCACTGATGCGGAGCTCGCCAAAGGACGTGTGGTCTAGATTAATAGCCCAAATTAATTAATTAGCTTTATTGTCTCCTTGCCTTCCTCGCTCTCCCCTACCCCCCTGCCCAATGGCTTTTCCTCTGTGTCTCCCCTTTCCCTTCTGGAGGTTTGCCGTTCCCCCAAGACCTGTGCATATATGAGCTGTGAGGCTCTGCTAATTTACATTTCTATTTGGAAGTCATATATGACACATACAGCTAGGAAAAAATTGATGTGGGATTTGACAATTGCGTTCCTTTTCTACTGGGGGGAAACGCACAAAGAATTACGGGGAGCGTTCGAGATAACAGTGAGAAACCCCCCATGCCCCCTGGACCAATCCATCCCTGGCCCAATTTGGGGGAGCCATCGCATAAGGTCAGCCAAGGGATTGACTGCGACAAGTTGGGAGAAGAATCGCCACGCCCGGAGATGGGGCTCAAAGAGAATCCGTGAATCAACGTGGATTGATCTCGAAGATCACCATTCTGAGTCTCCCCCAAGTCCGACCCAACTGCAATAAGACAGAGTCAAGGAAGGGTTTACCAGCTGGAGAGACATCGCTTAATTACAGAGACCACGGGTCCTCTGAAGTCACAGAGAGGCATTCGCTTTGTTTAGATGTTGGAAGCCCTCCTAGTTTTAATAAGAAAGAATGATTTTAGAAAGAAGTAATTACACCCCTAGCCGATGTGGCTCAGTGGCTAGAGCGTTGGTCTGCGGACCAAAGGGTCCCGGGTTCGATTCCAGTCAAGGGCACGTACCTTGGTTGCAGGGTCCTCCCTGACCCGGTCCCTGGTCGGGGGCTCGTGCAGGAGGCAACCAATCGATGTGTTTATCTCATAAGGATGTTTCTCTCTGTCTTTCCCTCTCTCTTCCACTCTCCCTAAAAATCAATGAAAAAATATCCTCAGGTGGGGATTTAAAAAAACACACAAGAATTACAGCAGTTTGTAGGGTTCAAATGGAGAGTAAAATAACGAGAGGTGATTTCATAAGTGGACATTGGAAACCGTGGCCAGAAACTTTTCTTTCCTCCTTTTCCCCTGCATTTCTTCTTCCCCACCAACCGATGCCTCCTTGTCCTGCCCCTTCCTGATGGCAAGGCCGCTGAACAGAGGACAGTCCCCATGAAAGCAGCTAATCGTGGGGTCTTGGCCAGTCAATCAGCGTCTCTCTGGCTGCCCATTGTTTACACAGAGAAGGGCCCCCGAGATTCCTGATCTCGCATACCGGCCGGCTGTGCAAGTCAGGGCCGCCAGCCTCCACTTAATTAACCGCCTCTCCCTGCCCTGGTGTGACTTGCCTCGCCGGGAAGGTGTTTCCTAAGGAAATCAGAATGCGGGGGGGGGGGGGGGGGGGGGGGGGGGGGCAGAGCGGGGAAGGAGGGGGGAAAAGGCGGTTCAGGAGGGCAATGGGACGGGGGTTAACAAGGCTGCCTAAAGATCAAGGGCTGGAGCGCTGAGATGCGGCCCGACTTGAAAACTTTAATTTACTGTCACTGCTAGCCCCCTTTGAGGGTTATGGTGGTATTTATACACACAGCATCAATCACCTGAAACAAGGGGGGGGGGGATTTATAGTTTGTTTTAAAGACTGCAAATGCAATGTAATGCAAATAGCTTGCCTCATGGGCATTTACGTTTAATGGGAAAATTACAGATGCAAAAGATTGGGAGAACAAATTTTAAATTGACTTTATTACATCGAGTGCTTTTCAGAGAATACTATTAAAAAAAAAAAAAAAAGGAAAGATATGGTAATGGAGTTCTACACTGCAGCCTGACGACTTTAAATTCCACTTAACTGACTTTCTGGGTTGTTTTTTTCTTTTCTTCCTTTTTTTCCCCCCTCATCTTTCTGCATACATTACTCTTACAATAAGTTTGGCTGAAAATTCCCCAGGATCATAAACTGATTAGAAGCTGGATTTTTATTTTATTTCATATCACTTTTTTCTAGGCCCAGCCAAATAGCAGATCCAAACGATGTACACTCACAAAATTACATCATGGTTGTGTATGCGTTTTTAGCCTGTGCCGTAAAATGGCTACATTGTATATTAATATGTGAATGCCTTCAATCAAGGATTCGAAGTTTTAGAATAGATCAGTTCTCTCGTCCTCATTTTTCTTTTGCTTTTTATAAAATATATTTTTATTGGTTTCAGAGAGGAAGGGTGAGGGAGAGAGAGATAGAAATATCAATGATGAGAGAGAATCGTTGATCAGCTGCCTCCTGCACGCTCCCCACTGGGGATCGAGCCCGCAACTGGGTCATGTGCCCTGACCTGGAATCAAACCGTGACCTTTTGGTTCATAGGTCAATGTTCAACCACTGAGCCAGGCCAGATGGGCTGTCCTCGTTTTTCTTAAAGCATACATGTGCACGCAGGTCTGCACATGCACACACATGCATTTGAACATCCCAAGGGTTAAAGGTTTCTTTGACTTGGAGCATTTTGGGTGAAGCTCTTTTCCTGAAATTGCCAGAAGTTACCCCAAGAGGCTGTTGAGTGTTTGCTTGGGATGAGCTAGTGGTCTCATCATGTACTGTGGCTGGTGCCTGGTGCCCCCTGCACAAAGCTGACATTGAAGTTGGTACCACCGGATCAAGGGACAAAGGAGGGCTGAACAGGCAGGAGGGGGCTTTGCGTGTACCAGTGGCTGCAATGCCACCCTCAGGGGCACAGAATCACATCTGCTTGCCAGTTAATGGAGGACATTTCCCAGGGTCACCTGGCCAGCGCCCATGAGCGTCTGTATCTATACAGATTCTGTGTAAAGGATTTTTCTTGCACTGATTTCTTCTTTTTCCCTACTTCTTCATAAGGGACTTGGGGTGGCTCGCTGAGCTGCATGGGCTTCTAAATACACGCATTTGGGGATTATATTCTGTTTTTCATCTTTATAACTTCATTTCATAAACCATTAATTTCATATAGATATTGCTCCTAGATATTCCATATTCATAGGCACCTTCAGTAAGAATCAGTACCACGTGTCCCAGAGTCGACAAGAATATTTCCATCCCTATTTGACTGAAACTAATCCTTACACTCAAAGGAGTTGGGTGGAAATCTGTGTCTATTGATAAGATGACCAGAAGGGACATTTGGCTGTGCGATGATCAGATCATCAATTATATCAGCTTGCCCTGTTCCTGAGACCGGTATGTTCACTTGTAGCGTTAGTGATATGCTGTGGTCTGAATTTTTTTTTTTTTAATTTGACAGGTAGAGGCATGATTTCAAGATCAGCATCATTAGCTACTTAGTAGTTTATATCTGGGTGCAGCTGCTCAGATATTCGAAGCAAAACAGCATGACTGTATTTTTCCTGATCTGGCAAATGACTGGGGGCAAGTGGGGGGTGCCTCAAAATGTGCACTGGAACAGAAATTTAAAAACAAAACAAAACATGTGATTTACATTAACAGCAGTAATCTAACCACCTTCCAATGATCAAGCAGCCTTTAAAATGCAAAGGCAAGTGACCGATTAAGACTTAAACGTTTGGCCGAAACCAGTTTGGCTCAGTGGATAGAGCGTCGGTCTGCGGACTGAAGGGTCCCAGGTTCAATTCCGGTCAAGGGCATGTACATTGGTTGCGGGCACATCCCCGGTGGGGGGTGTGCAGGACACACAGACACCAGGGAGAGGACCACCTACAAGCCAAGGCCAGAGATCTCAGAAGGAAGCCGCCCTTCAGATGCCTTGACCTTGGACTTCTAGCTTCCAAGACTACAAGACCACCCATTTCTGTTGCATAGGGTCCTAGTCTGTGGCACTATGTTATGGCAGCTGTAGCAAACTAAAACGAAGAGTCTTAAAGATGGTTAGAGCCCGGCTGGGGTGGCTCAGTAGTTGAGCATCAACCCATGAACCAGGAGGTCATGGTTCCATTCCCGGTCAGGGCACATGCCCGGATTGTGGGCTCGATCCCCAGTAGGGGGCATGCAGGAAGCAGCCAATCAATGATTCTCTCTCATCATTGATGTTTCTATCTCTCTCTTTCTCTCCCTTCCTCTCTGAAATTAAAAAAAAAAAAAAAAAGATGGTTAGATACAGTCTATCTTGGGAGCCTTTGCAGAGTCACTTAAGTTCCATGCCAGACTGAAGCACGCATAAATGTGGGCGTTGCACACTGTTGGCCAGAGAGCTAGCACATGCGCCTTATGTACATAGCCTTAAACCACAGTCCGACAACCTTTTAAATTATTCCTCCAATTTCTTCATCCCGTGATGGCCACTGTTTACAAAGAAACCAAGTTGAGAGGTAGATGCGATTTCATCCAGTAGACCACTCAGCTACATAAATGCTTGTTCCCATTCATATTCATAGTTTTGCTGGATCCAAATGTATGCCACAGTAAAAAGTCTAATTTCTGCATGCCACCGACCTTTTGATTTGTCCAGAACTAGTTATAATCTTACAAGTTACACCCAACTGCACCAAGATCTGCTTTCATACATGTAGTAGATTGGGTATGGTTTGGGGAACCTATTTTATTTGATGGCAAATATGCTGTATAGTTATTTAAATTTTGCATAGGGTCCGGCTGGCATGGCTCAGTGGTTGAGCATCGACCTATGAACCAGGAGGTCATGGTTAGATTCCCGGTCGGGGCGCATGCCTGGGTTTTGGGCTCGATCTCCAGTGGGGGCTGTGCAGGAGGCAGCCGATCCATGATTCTCTGTCATCACGGATGTTTCTGTCCCTCTTTCCCTCCCTCCCCCTTCCTGTCCAAAATCAATAAAAATACATTTTAAAAATAAATAAATAAATTCCGCCTAGGAAAGCTCTCTGTAACTGCAACTTGTAACGCAACTATTTAGTTCATTTCATTATTTTTGAATGTCTTGTGTCCTGGACTTGATCACCACTCCGGTGTCTCCCTGCGAAGCTAGTCCTCTGACGCCAGTTTATTTTGGGTTTTTATTTTGGGGGTTTTCATTTATATTAATAACCGTATCCTGTCGTGGCCCATATGGGTTCTTTAACAGACTGCCATTATATGTGCTCTCTTGCCCTTGGCATCAGAAGTTGTCCGTCTGCACTGCAGCCCTGTTTTGAAACTAATTCAAAGAGACGTTATTCCACGCTTCTCCGCCACGGCCTGAAGTCCTGCTCCCGCCTGGGAACTGCCAGGCGAGCGCTGCAGGCCAAATCTGGCTTGAATTTACCCAAAGAGTGGCCTTAGTGTTCGCATTTCAGTGCTGAATGGGCTATTGAATTCCACCGCCCCCAACCTCTGTCGTCCTGAAGGTTGACTGTCTCCCATAAAGGAATTTGTAGATTTTTTTTATTAACTTGTTAACATTTTTGTAATGGATCACAATGAGGTGTTTTCTGTTGAGCATGTAGTGATACACAGTGAATAAGGATAAATACTTGGGATACTGGCACATGCCAGAGAAAAGAATAATGGAAACAGTGTGGGGGATGGCCCGTCTAATTTTGAGACATTATGCATATACAAGTTTACCCAATTTTTAAAAATATCTTTTTATTGATTTCAGAGAGGAAGGGAGAGGGGGAGAGAGATAGAAACATCAATGATGAGAGACAATCATGGATCTATCGGCTGCCTCCTGCACACTCCTATTGGAGATAGAGCCCGCAACCCGGGCATGTGCCCTTGACCAGAATTGAACCTGGGACCCTTCAGTCAGCAGGCCAATGCTCTATCCACTTAGCCAAGCCGGCTAGGGCCAAGTTTACCCAATTTTTAAGTCCAGTTGGGGGTAGACCAGAACACTGTTGATATTGCTCAAGTGTATCAAGCGCTGTTTCTTCTGTAGAGTTTCCTTGGGACATTTCAGCTCACATGGACTTCTTCCCATCAATATGGCCATTGACATTATAGTTGTAATGGAGTCCTTAGTATTGGAATGCTCTGATGGCTTCCTACACAGACATTCTCTCTTCCCTGGTTGGCAGGGAGATGTTCAAGGTCAGGGAACATGTGATGGGCTCCTCTGGATGGTAACAGCAATTTGGATAAGAGATGGCAGTTTCTTAGATCGTTAAACACATGCTTCCCATGTGACCCTACAATTCCACTCCTCGATATTTACCCAGAAGAAGTGAAAACATGTAGCACCAAAGACTTATGTAGGAATGTTGATGGCAGCTCCTTTCGTGGTAGCTAAAAACAACCCAAATGGCCATCAGCAGGTGACGAGGCAGGTAAATGAGATTGCACTGTGACCACACAATGAAATACAGCTCAGCGGTCAGAAAGAATGAGCGATAGACACACGGGACAGCATGGATGAACCTCAAAGCCATTATGCTGACTCAAAGCTACATACAAAAGAACATCTACTAGCCCTAGCTGGTGTGCCTGAGTGGATAGAGCGTCGGGCCTGTGGACCGAAGGGTCCCGGGTTTGATTCTGGTCAAGGGCACATACTGGGTTGTAGGCTCCTCCCTGGTCCAGGCCCTGATCTGGGCTCCTGCAGAAGGCAACCAATCAATGTGTTTCTCTCAATATTTCTCTGTCTTTCCCTCTCTAAAAATCAATGGAAAAATATCCTCGGGTGAGGAGTTAAAAAAAAAGAAAAAAGAAAGAACGTCTACTATATAATTCCACTTGCAGAAAATTCTAGGAAAGTGCATGAGGGAAACTTGGGGGGTGATTGAAATGTTACGAACTTGATTGTTTACAGTGCTCACAATGCATCAAATGGACACTTTGCATTTTTTAAGTCAATTATACCTATATAAAGTTGATTTTTTTTAAGTAAAATAGTCTACTGAGAGGATCACAGCTTTCTTGACCCTCACATTCTATGGCGTATGTTCAATAACTTGTGATAAAGTAAATTTTTAAAAATGTTGCCTCTCCCAGGAGGATTCCCAGCAGCTCTGCTCTTTGGTTTACTCGGTGGCTTCTAATTAGACTG
This sequence comes from Cnephaeus nilssonii, assembly GCF_951640355.1. NCBI lineage: Eukaryota > Metazoa > Chordata > Mammalia > Chiroptera > Vespertilionidae > Cnephaeus > Cnephaeus nilssonii. The sequence goes on along the minus strand of NC_137095.1, from coordinate 10,060,354 downwards.
GACTTCCTACTGTTGAATTAATGGGACAAGCAAATCATTCTCATCTTGTGATATGAGCAGAGAAATACCTCTGCTTTCTGTGCCCACCTGAGCTATCTTTTGTCTTAAAATTGACACTTAAAATCTTCTGACTGAAATAAAAGCCAGTGCATGGCAGAGGAAAAGCCATCAGAATCACATACCGAGAGAATGAATGGAGAAAGGAGGGGAGGAAGGGAGGGAGAGAGGGAGGGAAAAGTGAAGGAGGGAAGGAAAGAAAGAGGAAGGAGGGAAGGAAAGGAAGGGAGGAAAAAATGAAGGAGGGAAAGAAGGAAGGGAGGACGGAGGGAAGGAGAGGGGGAAGGGAGGAAGGAAGATAGGAAAAAATGAAGGAGGGAAGGAAGGGAGGGAGGGAGAAAGGGAGGGAGGGAGGGAGGGAGGGAGAAAAAATGAAGGAGGGGAGGAAGGAAGGAAGGGAGGGGGGAGGGAGGGAGGAAGGAAGGAAGGAAGGAAGGAAGGAAGGAAGGAAGGAAGGAGGGAGGGAAGGAAGGAAGGAAGGAGGGAAGGAAGGAGGGAAGGAAGGAAGGAAGGAAGGAAGGAGGGAAGGAAGGAAGGAAGGAAGGGAGGAAGGAAAAAGAGGGAGGGAAGAATGGAGGGAGGAAAAAATGAAGGGAGGGAGGATAGAAGGAAGGAAAAAATGAAGGAAGGGAGGGAGGAAGGATGGAGGGAAGGAGGGCAGGAGGGCAGGAAAGACTAGAGCAACATCTGATAAGTCAGAAAATGACCAGTCAGATAAAACGCAGAGCCTTTGTCTAGAACAATTCTGGGTGACTAGCTTACGGCTGCCCGTTGCGGCCATTGTTTATGGGGAAACTTTTTTGATGACCTCCGTCGGAGGCCAGCCAGAGGAACCCATTCCTCTTTGGAGGTGCAGAATTCCCAGCTCTCTTCTTTCAAGTCAATACTGCATAGACCCCACTGGGGAGCTGGGAGCCAGGTTATTTCGGGGTTTTCTTCACCCTTTCCGACATGCATCTGTATACTCAAAATCTGATCGAGTACCGTTCATAGGCGAGCCACTCTTCGTTATTAAAAATTCAAATGTGTTACATGTTATCGACTAGCAGTCAGTCGTCAAAGCCAGGGGTACCTGCGAGCCCCGCTCTCTGCACCAGGTGCCTGTGCAGACGAGAGACTGAGGGGAACTGGGCTCTTAGGCTCTGCTAAGCTCACTACAAAGTGCAAAGAGGCCATAAGGAACACGTTAAAGTGGGGGGTGGGGGCGGGGGTGAAGGCTCTTGATGGACAGGGCAGAATTAAGTTTCTTGTAATAGCCAAGCACCACTTCTGACAGCCAGGCGCGATCCCTGTGTCCGTCCGTCACACCTCGGCGCAGGCTGGGGCCCCCAGCGTCATAAAGCAAACCTGCGGGGATGTCTTGAGGCAATTAGAAGATCAAACACACACGGGCGAGGTGCGGGCCTGCGGCTGGCTCTGCCATCGAGACCCAGGCCGTAAAGTTCTGGAAATAAAGGTTCCCGGGCTATCAAGCCAATGATTGCCACATGCCAAAACACAAACCAGATTGCATAACGAGTGGGGTTTTTTCATAATTTCCTCAAATTAGGTTTTTATTAATGCCTGTCAACAGCAAATGACAGGCATGTGTTCCATTAGCGGCTGCCACGGGCCGTGCCAGCTCGGGTATTGCAGCTCATGGAAAGCGTCCAGTCGGCCGGGGGCCCGCGCTGCGGAACGGAGCCTCCCCTGGTTTGTGATAAAGAAGCAAGAGCGGAGTCCACCTTTCATTGTTAAGGGGGAATAATGGTTGTTGAAAGTGGTTTGGAGCAAATGAATGGGGTTTGCATCCCAACGTGAATGTCCGCCTTTTGCCATGGTTGACAGATAGCTTGGTTGAGGGCACAAGGCCCCTGGCGTCTTTCTGGGGTTCTCCGAGGGTTCTGGTCTGTTGAAGCCCCGCCCTCCTTTAGCTTCTCACACGTAATCATGGGAGACGGGTGCCTCCATACTGATGGTGTGGTTGCTTTCAGAGGGCCTCATGGTGGACTTGCAGAGAGGAGCCATTCGTGAGGAAGGTGTTAGGCAGACAACTAAAGAACTTCCCTGATGCGTTCCCTTTAAAAGGAAAACACAGCAAAGTAGCTCCGTTGGTTGAGCATCGTCCCATGCACCAAAAGGTTGCCGGTTTGATTCCTGTCAGGGCACATGCCTGGGCTGTGGGCTCCATCCCCAGTAGGGGGCCTACAGGAGGCAGGCTCTCACATTGATGTTTCTCTCTGCCTCTCCCTCTCCCTTCCTTTCTCTCTAAAAATTCATTAAAAATATTTTTTTAAAAACACACTGAAATAGAGACAAAGATGCTATTTTACTAAAAGCTAGACATTTTTATTAATGACATAAATGCAGCCCAGCTGGCGTGGCTCAGTGGTTGAGCGTCAACCTATGAACCAGGAGGTCACAGTTCAATTCCTGCTCAGGGCACATGCCCAGGTTGCAGGCTCCATCCCCAGTGTGGGGAGTGTAGGAGGCAGCCGATCAATGATCCTCTCCTATCTTTGATGTTTCTGTCTCTCTCTCCTCCCTTTCTCTCTGAAATCAATAAAAATATATATATATTTTTTAAAAAAAGGAATTGGTAATCAATCACTCAGACCCTTCATAACTTTTGGCAGGAAAGTGTGTTGAAATGATTGGCTGGCAAAGCTACTTATTCACTCTTCCCCTGTTTCCCAGTAATACAGAGAATCATGAATTGGCTGAAATAGACATGACAACATCACTTAAAATATATAAAAGCCCGTATTTGTGTGTATTAAATAACTTCGATTCGATGCCAAATTTAATTTGCCCACATTGAATGAAGCTGGCATGTTTTCAGCTGCCAGTTATTCCTGGAAACACATTCGTTCCCCACTGGAAAGCAGGAAAAAAATGCAAAGCTCACAAGAGCCAGGATCGGGCATCTTAATAGATGCAGCATATTGATCATTTAAGGGCTCGATGATTAGTGGCTAAATTGCAAGGGAAATACTAGCATTCCTCACTTTACCCAACTGCCATCTTTCCGTCTTCCAACAAATTTTCAAATATTTCAAATTGCTAACATTTCCAAAGATGGGTGACTCGAGATTAGATTTCAAGCCCTGTAAGCAAATGTAAAAAATGTATCCTCCCTAAAAAAAAATAAAAAATTAATGCATCCTTCTTTAAAAAGCAAAAACTGTTGCAGGAAACCTTGCAAGTTTTGCAATGTTAAGCAAGTATTTATAACAATGGTTAGCTTTATGCCCGTGACCGCAACTCTTTTAATTGATGGAAGATAATCCAATTTGCTAACAAGTAAAGAAATTTGGGGAGAGGAAAGGGGGGAGATAGGTAATATGTTTTTAAGTGCCTGCAGGAAAATGGAGTTTCTTTTTAAATGGGCATTTGGATGTAATAGCAAGCTAGAATTGAAATGCAGGTAGTTTAGAATGTTTGAGGCTATAAGTGTGTGTACAAGGAACATGGCCTCCTTTCTCTGTAGATTAGAAACTCATCATTGAAAAGCCTTTAAAAGTGCTGGGATAAACATCCTAGCTTTGTGCAGTGGTAGGGAAATTAGTCTCCAGGCAGGTCCCAAACCTTTCGAAGTTCCTTTCCATTTTTTGCAAAGATCAGTGTAGACGTGAGAGCTTGATGTTTGCTTCAACACTCTGCTTTGGCAGGTCAGCTGTCAGCCTCCATGCCAGGACATCCATGGTCGTGGGAAGTCTCATCAGAACACTAAAAACTCTATCTATATGCGTTAAGTATCTTCCTGTTGAGTTGTCTGATCTGTTATAGGGTGGACTCCAGGTAACGTTGAACTAGTAATAAATAGCCCTAGCCAGTTTGGCTCAGTGGATAGGGCGTCAGCCTGGAGACTGCCTGAAGGGTCCCAGGTTCAATTCCGGTCAAGGGCACGGGCCCAGGTTGCAGCTGGATCCCTGGTAGGGGGCTGTGCAAGAAGGCAGCCGATCAATGATTCTCTCTCATCATTGATGTTTCTCTCTCCCTCTCTTCCTCTTCCTTCCTCTCTGAAATCAATAAAAATACATTTTAAAAATAGATAAATAAATAAAAGAGCCAAGGTTTCCAATGATCACACACACACACACACACACACACACACACACCAGAAGAAAGTTCCTTCCAATAGCACCGCCATTCTGTCCCATTGGCACCGGGTCACGTGTTCTTGTCTAGGAGACCACCTTCCTGAGAATCCATGGAAAAGCATAACCCGATTATGTGCTGCTTGCCAAAAAGAAGTGCATTCAGAGAGGATTCAGCCCAAGAGTTTTCCTCTGGGGATCCTCGCACCGTAACTTGATCCCACGGAGCCCCACATGTGGGGCAGAATACCCTCAGATGTGGTGCAGCTGGGCCTTCACACAATGGCTGCTGCTGTCTACAAACAATGGTTTATTAAGTGGCTTTTATAGGCAGGGCCTTTAGCCTGGAGTAATACACGGTTCATTTTGACACGGGACTATATGGATGAGTAGCTCACCACAGCAGGCCTTGCAACAGGTTGGGGGGGAAAAGTCTAACTCTTCCTTGTGTCTGGCGCCATGCTAGAAATGTGCATACTTTATCTTTCACGTTTATTTCAGCCATGAAAGGGGGTGGCATTGCCCTAATGGATGAAGGAGATTGAGGTTGCGATAAATGAACTGGACTAGGTCACTCAGACAGCAAACACCCAATTGGGGTTGGGGCTCCACGTGTCAGAAAAGTGGACAGTATTTCCACTCCCTCGTGCTGCCATCCAAAAAGTGTCCCAGCATGCACATCCTTGCAGCAAATCTGTCGCAGAGAATCAGAGAGTTTTAGAAGTGACAGAGATTTTAGGGGTCAGCTCATCATCCTGTTCATTGAATTGCATTTTCCTCAAGCTCTTGCATCCTGGACCAAACTCATGATCATCCCCATAAATTCATGATCATCCCCCACACATTCATGATCATCCCTCACAAATTCATGATCATCCCCCATACATTCATGATCATCCCCACACATTCATGATCATCCCTCACACATTCATGATCATCCCTCACACATTCATGATCATCCCTCACACATTCATGATCATCCCCCACACATTCATGATCATCCCCCACACATTCATGATCATCCCCCACACATTCATGATCATCCCCCACACATTCATGACCATCCCCCACACATTCATGATCATCCCTCACACATTCATGATCATCCCCCACACATTCATGAACATCCCCCATACATTCATGATCATCCCTCACAAATTCATGATCATCCCCCATACATTCATGATCATCCCCCACACATTCATGCTCATCCCTCACACATTCATGATCATCCCCCATACATTCATGATCACCCCTCACACATTCATGATCATCCCCACACATTCATGCTCATCCCTCACACATTCATGATCATCCCCACACATTCATGATCATCCCTCACACAGTCATGATCATCCCCACACGTTCATGATCATCCCTCACACAGTCATGATCATCCCCCACACATTCATGATCACCCCTCACATTCATGATCATCCCCACACATTCATGATCATCCCCCACACATTCATGCTCATCCCTCACACAGTCATGATCATCCCCCACACATTCATGATCATCCCACACAAATCCATGAACACCTTTCCCGGTGTTCTCAGTGTATGAAGGAATCATCTATTAGGTCATTCAGCCAGAAGCCCAGGGCTCATTCCTAAGGACATCTTCTCTTTCCATCAGCTCATCACCAGGTGCTGCCAATAGTATCTCTGAAACATCTCTTAAGTCTTTCCGTTCTCCATCCCATTGCTCCAAGTGCTGGCCACTCGGCTGTCTTGGCAAGTCTACCCCAATAGCTGCCCCTGCTTGACCTGAGCCCATGCTTGGTCTTCCCCTCCAGGAAGTTCTCCACAAATCATTTTCCAACTCAGATCTGACCTTACCCCATCCTCCTACCGGACACCTACCTCTGCAGGCTTATCTCAACCAGGTGTGCCCTCCCTCCCTGGCTGCTCACCCTCCAATCCCCGCACGTTCTGTCTGTCCCTCCTGTGCATCCAGACGCCACATCTGGGCATAAGACTTGATTCCAGGGTAACATCATATTCATGATCATCCCCCATACATTCATGCTCATCCCCATACATTCATGATCATCCCCCATACATTCATGCTCATCCCTCAGACATTCATGATCAACCCCCATACATTCCTGAATGCGTCAGAGCCCCTCTACGCACTAGGATGGCCAACTTGGCTGCATGGGCGTCACTGTTTGATCAATGTCCTTCTCCCCGTTGACTTGAAGTCCTCTCTTTGTTCGCTTTTGAATCCTCAGACCCACAGAGCTCATGCCGTGTGGTGGATGTTCCATAAATATTCATGGAATCAACTCACCCTCTCCATTTTATAGATCATAAAATCGGGTCCCTTTGAGGGCAAGTAAGTAAATCTCTCCAGGTGAACGGCTGGGTGGTGGCAGAATTGAGACTTGAGCCTATACCCCCTCGCTCCAAGTTCAATACTCTTTCCCTTCGGTGCCCTTCCCACCGCCCTCTTCTTCCTGGGCAGCCGATTCTCCCCAGAGCAAAGATGGCAGAGGCTGAAGGACTCTGCTCAAAGTCACGCGTACAGTACACAACCCAGCTTCAAACATGGGTCCTCAGTAACCTCTCAACCTGAGCCTTCCCCCAGCTCGGCAGGGGGAGGATGGTACCGACCTGTCACTAGCCCATCAATTACTGGCTTCAGCGGGGAGGGAGATGATGAGTGGGGCCTTTACTCACAATGGAAATTGAAATTAATCTAATTAATTTGAAGGAGCACTTCAATGCCACCGTGATAAGCAGTAGATACAGAGATGAAAAATGGGGATACAAATGAAAATTGATGGTCGTTTTCTGTCTAGTTTGAGGCTGGAGATAATTTTTGGAGATTTGTCTTATCATTAAAATTCCATACACTGATGAGACCCCACTTCTTAACTCTTTAAATACACACACATGGCACTAACCGGTTTGGCTCAGTGGATAGAGCATCAGCCTGCAGACTGAAATGTCCCAGGTTCGATTCCGGTCAAGGGCATGTACCTTGGTTGCGGGCACATCCCCAGTGGGGGGTGTGCAGGAGGCAGCTGATCGATGTTTCTCTCTCATCGATGTTTCTGACTCTCTTTCCCTCTCCCTTCCTCTCTGTAAAACATCAATAAAATATATTTAAGAAATAAATAAATAAGGACACACACATGCCCTAGCCCAGTGGTCAGCAAACTCCGGCTCTCAAGCCACATGCTGCTCTTTGGCCCCTTGAGTTTTTAGCAAAGGCCAGCTGAGGAGTACCCTAATTAAGTTAATAACAATGTACCTACCTTCATAGTTTAAGTTTAAAAAATTTGGCTTTCCAAAGAAATTTCAATCGTTGCACTGCTGATATTTGGCTCTGTTGACTAATGAGTTTGCCGACCACTGCCCTAGCCGGTTTGCTCAGTGAATAGAGCGTCGGCCTGCAGACCAAAGGGTCCTGGGTTCGATTCCGGTCAAGGGCACATACCTTGGTTGCAGGCTCCTCCCCAACCTGGGCCCTAGTCAGGGCACACGTGCAGGAGGCAACTAATCAATGTGTTTCTCTCACATCGATGTTTCTCTCTGTCTTTCTCTCTCACGTCCACTCTCGCTAAAATCAATGGAGAAATAGCCTCGGGTGAGGATTAAAAAGAAAAATAAATACACACACACACACCCCTCTTCATCACAGGTGGATAAAGGGTGACAAAGTTTGCAACAAATCAGTTGTACCTTGCGCATTTCTTCTCTGGCTTTGGAGCCTGTGAATTTTGGGGCCAGTGTAAAGTATTTACTCAGAATGGCCCTGCTCAATTGGCACGGTAGCTTGCGACCAGTACTTGGGGTTCCACAGATACTGTTTCTGTCAAAACCCTCTCAATGAATGACCCAGTGCTTCCACACCCAGCTCTGCCTTCTGATCCTCCCCCGAGTGGAATAGAAGGATCACACGCATCCGGCCCGTTTCTAATTAATGTGGACATTCCCAATATCTCAGAGGGAAGTGGAAGGACATGATTAAGAAATAGTGACTGCTCCAAGCCGCCGAAGAGAAACCCAGGGAAAAATACGTCAGCAGCTGTTCGATAATAGTTTGTATAATAAAAAATTCATGCCATCATATATTTCCCATCATGGAGAATGGGTCTTAATGTCATTTTAATATTTTCCGACGAAAAGACAATTTTAATTAAGGCGAAAGATATATCGCCTAAGGAAAGCTGAAGTGTTTAAAATTATTAACTGCTTGAATACTTGTTGCTACCCTACAAGCCGCCATAAAAGAAAAGAAATTAAGCACTCGGGGGATTAAGGCAATTTTGAAAGCTGCCACACACTCCCCCCCCCTTGTCCCCACCCCCCCCACCCCCCATCGCTTCTCCTTTTAGATCCGCCTAAACGAGTCATAACTGTTCCCCTCCACTCAGCCAGACTCCGGCTTTGTGGCTTTTTTAATAACCTGGGCCCGCTCCTGAGAGCTCTCCCTCCTTGCTCTCCCTACAAGCACATTTCTTCCCTGCCCCACAGCCGGCTGCCTCCCTCTCTTTGCTGCTGAGGCAGCTCATGGCAGTTTCATTGACGGCGGTGTTGTGTTACCCTGGAATCAATAGCTCAGCGCTTCCCAGCACGCCCATTAGCTTGTCAGTCAGGGCCTGGGGGCGGGGGGGGGGGGGGGGGGGGTGTCAATCCCACTCCACCAGGGGCTGGGGGGGCTGCAAAACCCAGGAATGCTGGCGGGCCCCGGTGGTTGTCGACCACCTGTTGCTGCGAAACATGTGCGAAGTGAATTAACTTTCGCGGGCACATGCCTCAAAGGTCAATGGCAGTGGGAGCCTTAAACCCATGGAATCTTTTAACTCATTACCCAAAACCCAGCGCTCCGGATCCGCCCCGGCTCCCGCGGCCAAAAGGGGCCATGTTCTTTGAGAGGCTGAGTTGGACAAACAGGTTGGCCCTGGGGGGTGGGGAGGCCTCAGGAAGGGCCTGGAGGGAGGGAGATGGGTTTCTGATTTGATTTTTCGGAGGCAATGGCCTGCCTCCTTCTTGATTACACATTAATGGGAAACAGTTTGCACGGGGCATGTGAGCTTGCTGGGGGTTTCCATAGTGTGCGTGTATGTGTGTTTGTGCGTGTGCATGTGCATGTGTGTGTGTGTGTGTGTGTGTGTGTGTGTGAGTTTCTTGCTCAAACTCCTAACAGGACTCTTGGGTAACTGAGGAGCCTAGTTTGTATTTTCTTTGTCCACACGAAAATGAAAAAGTTAAAGAAAGAAATACCTAAGGATGATGCCTAACTTCTTGGCCCACATGCCAAAAAGGAGTGGGAGCCTTAGAGCTAATAAGAGATGGGGTACTGAGCTGAAACCGGTTTGGCTCAGTGGATAGAGCGTCGGCCTGCGGACTGAAGGGTCCCAGGTTCGATTCCGGTCAAGGGCATGGACCTTGGTTGCGGGCACATTCCCAGTAGGAGGTGTGCAGGAGGCAGCTGATTGATGTTTCTCTCTCATCGATGTTTCTGACTCTCTATCCCTCTCCCTTCCTCTCTGTAAAAAATCAATAAAATATATTTTTAAAAAAAAGAAAAAGAGATAGGATACTGATTGTGTAGCAGATGATGACTAAGCGATGCGACTTTATTTTTTTTTAATATAATTTTATTGATTTCAGAGAGGAAGGGAGAGGGAGAAAGAAACATCAGTGATGACAGAGAGTCATTGATCGGCTGCCTCCTGCACGCCCCCACACTGGGGATGGAGCCTGCCACCTGGGCATGTGCCCTGACCGGGAATTGAACTCTGATCTCCTGGTTCATAGGTCAGCGCTCAACCACTGAGCCACACTGGCCGGGCCCATGCGTCTTTAATGTGTGTTTTAAAAATCCTGGGTCAGCCCCTTCGAGTGTCGGTGATGCCTTGCAGTCAACCTCAGGAAATCTCTTTGCAGATATTTATGATCCAAAGCCACGTCACCCCCCGACCACAAAAGGAAATTCTGTGCTTAGTGCATAAAGGCTCGGCGGGCTCGGCAAGGTTTGCTTTCAGCACCCGGGAGTTTCCTCACAAAACCCCAAATAAACTCACCACAAACCACAATGTCAACCGGCACACTTCAGATATGACTTGTTAACCTAATTCCACCAAATTAATTCGCCCATTTTAAGAGGGATTTCTGACGAATGGCGCAAACAAGAGCTGCAAAGCCATGTGAACACCCATTTGAATGCAAAGGGTTGGCAGGGGGAATATTAATCTTTTGAAAGAGACACACTCAAGGCAAACATTGAACCCCAGAGTGCCGGATGTAATTTGTTTCCAAGTTTCACTTAACCTGATCGGAGAAAGAAATACGTCCCTTTTAGAATAGAGAACATACATAGCGCTTCCAGTCCATGTCCCTCAGTTGCTTGCTTGCTTGTCTTGCTTTTGTTCTATGAAGTCTGCAACCTGGGCACATGCCCTGACCAGCAATCAAACCATGACCTCTTGGTTCATAGGTTGACACTCAGCCACTGAACCATGCTCACCTGGCAAGAAGTTTAATTCGTATTGATGTTTAAAAATAGTGTTATCAGGCCGTAGCTGGTTTAGCTCAGTGGATAGAGCATCGGCCTGCGGACTGAAGGGCCCCAGGTTCGATTCCGGTCAAGGGCACATGCCTGGGTTGCAGGCTCTCTCCTCAGAAGGGGGCGTGCAGGAGGCAGCCGATCAGTAATTCTCTCTCATCGTTGATGTTTCTATGTCTCTCTCCCTCTCCCTCTCTCTCTGAAATAAATGAAAATATATTTAAAAATATATATTGTTATCAGTGGGTTAGCTTTTGTGTTCCCACCTGTTGCCGATGGAAGTGGGCTTCTTGGGGTGCCATGGGAATAAGAATTTCCTGAGGTTCCCTCCCCCCCGCCCCCCACCCCAGAGGATGAGGCATTGTGGAAAGCTTTATTTCTGTGGAATTAAACCTCTGAGTTTCCAAGGTGCCATCTCCCTCATTGATGTTTCTCTCCCTCTCCTTTCCCCTCTCTCTAAAATCAATTAAAGAAAAAAACATGTTGATTAGATCTGATATAAATAGGGAGTATATTTATCTAATTCATTTAATAACTTAAGGCTGAATTTATTTTAATTTCTTATTCTAATTGGCTTTACATTGAGCATTGCAAATGTGGATTTTTCATTCTATGCAACATTCGTCTTTTCATTAACAAATTTTTTAGGATGTTTGCTTTATAGTATCATTTTTCAGGAACCACATATAAATGTGCTTCAAATCATAGTTCTACAGGTTCTGTGCAGTCAAATAGAGCTCTTAATTCTGTCCCCTTGTTTGTTTTCCTGTGTGTGTGTGTGTGTGTGTGTGTGTGTGTTTAATATATAATTTTATTGATTTCAGAGAAAGAGAGAGGGAGAGAGAGAAAGAAACATCAACGATGAGAGAGAATCATTGATCGGCTGCCTCCTGCACGCACACCACCCAGGCATGTGCCCTGACAGGGATTGGAACCGTGACCCCCTGGTTCATAGGTTGATTCCCAACCACTGAGCCACGCTGGCTGGGCTGTCTCCTCGTTTGTGGAGAAGCGAACCCCTTGGGGTCCTAAGCCAGGATTCAGCCTTTGTCCCAGCAAATGAATTAAGGGGCGGAAAGACCACGATTCTAGGACCAGATTAGAACAGGCTGGCTTCTGGGCCCTCATCTTCTTTCCCTCGTTCCTCGCGGCAGCTTCCTACGACTGATGGTGATGATCCGTGGGCTGCGCCTTCCCTTGGCCCGGGGATCCCCGGAAAAGGTTCTTTCTTCATTCTTCAGGGGTAGGTTTTCCCGAGAGCAGCGCGGGGAAGTGCCCAGTGAATGGCCACTGTGTGTGTGTGTGTGTGTGTGTGTGTGTGTGTGTGTGGCACGGGAGAGAGGCTCTCTACACTTCGGTAAGAAGCCTTATCCCAGATTAGGGCACCTCTCTCTCCAGCGTGTTCTTTTGGGGCTAGGGGTGAAAGGTCATCCTCTCAGAACGGATAGTCCTACTCAACCAATTACAAGATCCCAGGGTCCCTACAAAAGAGATCTTTGAAATTCCGCCAGAAGATTGTTTTTGCAACCTATTTCCGAAAAAGCACAAGGAAGCAAATGAGAGCATCCTTTAAGACCCATTCAGAAGACGGGGGCGTGTTTTAAGTTCTGGTGTAATTATTAACAACAACAAAATATAGAGATTTAGACATTGTAAACAAACTGTTTGCTATCTGTGCTATTTTCATAGACTGTGTAACACCTCCCTTTATCCCATCAAGGTCCAAATATAAAAAGAGGTGAACATTGATTGTCCTATTGAAATGCTAACACTCAGGAAATCTGGGCAGATGTGGAGAGAGGCACCGCTCAGCAGAAAAGCTATGGATGGCCTTGGACTGCCAATTACACATCTTTATTTTCTCTGTTTAACTTGGGGAATTAAAGCTGCTTAAATGAAAAGGAGATTGGATTTCGTTTTCTCCTTTTCTCTGGGCATCATTCAACCAAGGACAGTGACTTGCAAAGCTTTTTCCCTTCCTTGAAGTGCAATTGTCAGATGTGAAATTCCCGCATAAAAAGGTGTTGAGTTGTCTTTCTAATAAATAAATACATTTTATTGATTTCAGAGAGGAAGGGAGAGGGAGCAAGAGATAGACACATCAATGAGAGAGAATCATGGATCGGCTGCCTCCTGCAAGCCCCCCACTGGGGATCGAGCCCACAACCCGGGCATGTACCCTTGACCGGAATCGAACCAGGGACCCTTCAGTCTGCAGGCCGACACTCTATCCACTGAGCCAAACCGGCTAGGGCAAGTTGGTGTGTTTCTGTGTCAAAGATTGCAGAGCCTATTGCGGGTCTGAAATGCTCTCCTTTGGCCTGAATATAATCAGAGGGAATTTAGGTCAACAGTTTCGTCATGATGAGCAAGTGTATCGCTAATACTTGGTTTCCCTGAGCTTCCTTAGGGCACTGTATGCGATTTTGGACTCATCCTTGCTTTTTATTTTCACACAGAAAATATACCTTGTTGAGTGGAAAATCATTTTGATGAAGAGAATTTCAGATTCAGAAATCAGTGGGTTAGCCCTGGCCAGTGTGGCTCAGTGGATGGAGCATCGGCCTGCGGACTGAAGGGTCCCGGGTTGGATTCCAGCCAAGGGCACGTACCTCAGTTGCAGGCTCCCGGCCCTGATCGTGGCAACCAATCAATGTGTCTCTCTCACATCGATGTTTTTCTCTCTGTGTGTCTCTCCCCCTCCCTTCCACTCTCTCTGAAAATCAATGGAAAAATATCCAAAGGTGAGGATTTTTAAAAAAGATAAGTGGGTTATTTTAGGATATGCATTCATCCTCTCCTCTGTGTTACAATATCATACACAAAAACAACGATGCTCTCCCAAAACATGTGCTACAACTTTTCAGAAATTGGCAGAGCAATAGAGCGGTGCACCACCATTCTCCCGGGCCCAAGTTTATTCCCTCTATAAAGAAGCAGCCAAGCCCAAGTTGGTGTGGCTCAGTGGTTAGAGCGTCGGCCTGCACCCCCTCCCCCTCCCCCCCGATAGAGTCCACAATTACAAGGAGACCCTGAAATCTCCTCCTGCTCCACTAAACTGTCCTTAAAAAAGAACAGAAACAGTTGCACGGGGCTCATCCGAAACTGTGGTAGGTATTTTGGAAATCCAGTGCCATCTGCTCCAAATCCCAGCCAAACGGGCCCCCCACCGCCCCACCCCTTAAGTGACCCCACACAGGACTGGGAAAGTGGGCAAGCAGCTTGGCTCCACACCCCCCACCCCCGTGTAGGAGGATTAATATTACATGAGTCAGTGCATCTTCCCTCCTGCGATTTGCCACAAGTGAGAGAACTTCCGCTGCCCCCTCACAACATCTGGATGCTGCTGGCCGGGCCTCACTTCCAAGTGGAAACATCTGGGTGTCCGGGCAGAAGTAGACCTGGGTGGCATCGACGGAGGATTGTCGAAAAGTTGCTGGAGTGAAAGCATTTGGAAAAGAAGGAAGAAAGACAAAAGACGCTGAGCGATGTTTTATGTACATGTGCAGTTGTACTCAGATGTGCTCGTTTATTTTCCCTGACCGCTTCTTGCGTGAGCTCTGCCCACATCATGGGAAAGAAATGGTTTGATGATTTAAAGAAGAAGAAACAAAAAATGTAGCTACGTCACCAAGCAGGCCTTTCCCAGCTGATCCGACTATGAACTGCTGAACACGGAGCCTTTTGTGTCCTGGGGTTCCTTGGGGTCCCCTCTGCGATTCTGGAATTCATGGGTCATGTTGGCCCTGGCCACTCCCACCTCCCACTCCACATGCTTGTCCTGTGACTGGCTTCCTCTCGGGTGGGTCAAGAGGAACGCGGGAGCAGGGTGTGTGAGACAGAGAAATGTGGGCATGAGTCATCGTATCCAGTGCCTACTCCGGGGTCGTGGCTGTCGGACGTAATGAAAGTGCAGCTGAAACACTTGACCGCGAATTGATCTGCGCCCACACCTCCTGTAGAGAGGTTGGAGGAATGGAGCCCTCCTCCTTGGGGAGCCCCCCTCTCCCCACCCCACCCCCCGCCCTGCCCCAGCTTTAATGCAGAGGGGAGTGAGCTTCCTGGAACTGTTTATTTTGGAAACAGTTGAGGCAGCATCTGACCTCAAACTTTCCCATTGTTCAGCTCTTGCCCTATGATCCTTTGGATGAATTGAAATATCTTGGATTGCGATTTGTAGGATTATTCTTTTTATTGTTAACATATGACTTTGGGGAACCGACGCTGGGTAATACGTGTTGGGATTTTTGTTTGCTTGTTTGTTGTTTGCTTTTTCAAGCAATATACTTTCTGCCTTCTTACTAGTTATTAGACTGCAAACCATCTATTGAATGTTCGCTACAGTATAAAGATCTGTACATAAGAGTTTTACATACACGCTTGTTTAAATTCTTGTCACAAACCTCGGAGGAGCCGAGGATTCTGTGTATTTTCCAGATAAGAAAGCTGAGGCTCAGATGAAAAGAAAGAGAGGGAGAGGGACTTGCCTGGAGTCACTCGGAGAGTCCCAGGCAGGGCTGGTGCGGGAATCCGGCCGATTCTAAAGCCCAGGCTCTCGAGCCCTTGGCGGGCTGGCGAGTTCATGTCTAGAACTGGGAAGGCATCTCCTGCTGAATAAATGTTTGTGCTGGAAAGCAAACGCTGAAAAATCGGCACCATGACCCTCCCCCGCAATCCCAGGACAGATGCCAGGACTCCAATTCCCAGCCTCCCTTGCATCTCCCAGGTGCCCTCTGCATGAAATGCCCGGATGAGAATTTGGTTCCAATGCCCAGTGGGTCCTCTGTTTAGTTGGTTTTGGGGGCAACGTAAGCCTCCAGCGTGGGGTGGCGAAGTTGAGTTCCCAGCACAGGCTTGGGGTTGCAGGAACGTTCTAGAATTTTCTACGTGGGCCAATGACACTGTCTTCTCCTGATACAGCTTTGTGGCCTAATGTGGTGTGTATAGTTTTTATACTTTTTTTTTAATAGAAATTAACAGCCCGGCCAGTGGTTGTCGACCTATGAACCAGGAGGTCACGGTTTGATTCCTGGTCAAGGCACAAGCCTGGGTTGTGGGCTCAGTCCCTGGTGGGGGGCGTGCACGAGGCAGCCGATCCATGATTCTGTCTTATCATTGATGTTTCTATCTCTCTCTCCCTTTCTCTTCCTCTCTGAAATCAATAAAAATATTTTTTAAAAAGAAATTAGCAAGCATAAACACAAAATTTGCAAATACAACAACCTTCCAATATTATCTTATTCCTTCCAAACTCACTCATGCTAGGCATGCTCATATTCCTGATGGAACAGTAAAAATGCATTCTTTTTCATCCAATAACTCCACGTCTAAGGAATATATCTAAGGGGGAAAAGTCATATAGACAGCCAAAATATATAGGCAAGATGATTTATAATAGCAACAATTAGAACCTACATAACCAAGAATAGGGGGATTACTAATCTTTATTATGTAAAGCTAGAGGCCCGATGCATGAAGATTCGTGCAAGAACGGGCCTTCCTTTCCCTGGCTGCCGGTACCACCTTCACTCCGGCTGGAAACGCCTTTTTGCTCCGGCCCGGAGCCACCTTTCCACCTTCCCAAGCTGCCCAGAGTCCCAGAGCGGCTGGGGTGGTGCAGAACGCCTGCGTCCTGCACCGCCCCCGGCCACTCAACGCCTGCGTATGCAAATTAACCTGCCATCTTTGTTGGGTTAATTTGCATACTCACTCCTGATTGGCTGGTGGGCGTCGCAAAGGTATGGTCAATTTGCATCTTACTCTTTTATTAGTGTAGATTATAGTAAATAATTATAATGAATATTATGTGATTATTAAAAATAAAAACTTTAAGGAATATTTGATAGTGGAAAAATATTTATGGGGTGAAAAAGTAACATTCAAAACTGCGTGACAGTGATTCTAATTGTGTGTTTTTTCCTAAGAAAAAAACATATGTGTTAGTTTAAAAGACTGGAAGAGATCATATCAAAATATTGTCAGTAATGGAATTTTCAGTGATTGTTTATCTTCCTACTTTTCCCAATTTTCTTTATTAACATCAAAACTTTAACGTAACAGGAAAACTCAGTAGATATGACGTAGAAGCACGGAAACAAAACCGAACACTGACCAGTCAACACCAGGCTGCCTAGGTTTGAATTCCTTCCTTGTGAAACCCGGCCAAGTGACTTGAGTCCTCCATGCCTCAGTTTCCCCCATGGGAAGTGGAGTTGATGACAGTGTCAGCTTCATTCGGTTGTTAGGCTATGCCAGGCATTTAGGAGACTGCCGGGCAGTGATCCTTTTGAGAACTAAGGTGAATATCTTTCTCCAGCGTTTGCTTTCCAGCGTAATATCACAATCGCACAAATGGGATTGCCTGGGGTGCAGCAGTGCGGGCTCTGGGAAATTCTCGGAGATGCCCTGCGGTACGTGGTCCCAGTTCCAGACTCCCTTCGCCTGTGTGGTTCTTACAGTCATTCCCTCGGTCCTTAACTCACCGAGTTACTGATTGTGCCTTATTCATCATCGTGCCCCCAACACTAAGCACCTGTATGTCCACACTAGATGTTTCCTATTAGGAACAGGCTACAACACTTACCAAGTATGGCCAATGGATATGATTAACTAGAGGCCCGGTGCATGAAATTCATGCATGGGGGGGGTGTCCCGTGGCCTGGCCTGCACCCTCTCCAATCTGCGATCCCTCTCACAATCCAGAACCACTGGCTCCTAAGTGCTCACCTGCCTGCCTGATGCCCCTAACTGCTCTCCTGCCTGCCTGATACTCCTAACTGCTCTCCCCTCCTTGTCTGATCCTCCTAACTGCCTATCTGCTCTCCCCTCCTTGTCTGATCCCAACTGCTTATCTGCTCTCCCCTCCTTGTCTGATCCCCCTAACTGCCTATCTGCTCTCCCCTCCTTGTCTGATTCCCCTAACTGCCTATCTGCTCTCCCCTCCTGGCCTGATCCCCCTAACTGCCTATGTGCGCTCCCTTTCTCTCCGTGCCTTCAGACCCCAGCACAGGAGTGCTGAGAGCTCTCCGCCGAGGCCCCGCCCCTGTCCTGATGCACCCCTCCAGGCCAGACGGTGCCACGGGACTCCGCGCCCCTCCACCAGGGGGCCACCCCCTGTGGCAGCCTCATGTCCCAGTGGCACGAGTCCCCGCCCCCGCCCCCCCGCCCACTGTGAACCTTTGGGACCAATTAGCATATTACCTCTTTATTATATAGATGTTATGTTGTTTCATCACACACACACACACACACACACACACACACACACACACACACAATATACCATGTAGAGAGATTTTGAAAGGAAGGATATATTTTTCCAGAATTTTACGTCATGCATTGGAAGGTATTACTACATCTGTAGTCGGACTTCTTTTTAGTAAAGTTGATATAAAATGGTTAGGATTCCAGCAATTAGAGTCAGATCCCTTACTGGAATCACTTCCCTCAGCCTATTTATAGAGATAGTTCCACGACTCCAATTGGAGCTGCTGAGGAGGCCTTAAGCAGTTACTACTTAAGCCGTTATTTCTATGTCCCTAAGAGTAAAACCAAATTTCCAGCCATTTAAGCTCACTGGTATTTCTGCGTAGATAGAGCGGGCCTCCCCAGAACACGGCAGTAACGACCTTGGCCTTCTGGGCCTGGAGACCTGGATTCCGGATCAGGTGGCCCTGCGTTGGGGGAGGGGCGGGGAGGAGGGAAGGGGGTGCTCACTGCACCTCTCCAGGTCTGAGTTCCTTTTTCCCCCATTGATAGGACTGCCGAACTTTCTAGGATTCAAGCTAACCGGGGAACAGCAAAGACCCCTGAATACGCCTGCCCCACTTAGGAGGGGGCAAATAGCAAGGAAGGGGTGAGGCAGTGCCTTCACCCTACCAGACCTGAGGCCCTGAACCTAACTGTCCCCTGTACCTGGGCTCCTGAGCATTAAAGAGAAAAAATTCAACATGATATAGAAAAATGTTAGTTACATGCAAACAAGTGGTTAGAATAAGATGGAACTGGGAGACATTGTAGAAAATAGGTACTAGGCAAAGTACCGAAAATTAGGTACAGCGGTACAGCGGCAGATTCGGAAATGACCGAAAAATCGGTACAGCGGTCTGGTAGCCTTCCGTTAAATGAGTAAGTGAAGCTTATTTGGCTCGAAATTTCTAGATGCTTCCAAAACACGGCTGTGTATCTCCCTTTTCCTAAACAACTCCTTGAGCTGTTTGGGGCCGGGCCCTGCCCAGGCACAGGGATTCCAGCGGGGCCAGCGAGGCAGCCCAGATGCCCGCCTCCTCATATCAAACGGGGCTTCCTGCTGGGTCTCTTTACACCATTAAATTTCCTCAAATGTGCAGCCTGGAGAATTTTTCCAGGTGTTCAAATTCCTGGAGGGCGGAGGGAGCCCCGAGCCTCGCATTAGATCAATACCACGCTGGGGCGCAGCACAAAGAACCTTTTTGCATGGTGGGGGGGGGGGGGGGGGCTCTGGAGCGCGCTGTTTTGGAGGCAGCCTGGCAGGGCCCACAAGGCCGGCTGGCTGTCACTCCGCGGTGACACCGAGCCGGGCGGACCCCGGAGCTCCCGACGGTGGCATCCCGCAGACCTGGGCACCACCTTGATCCAACCTGCGCGCCGTGGAGATGCGCGGACCGGGGCGCACCTGCAGGGCGCACACCTCAAACCTCCCCAAGGTTCTGCGTGTCCCTGCGGGCGGGTCGGAGCGCCCGGACCGGCCAGCCCCCTCCGGGAGCCGCTTGCTTGCAGCGAAAAGCAAAGAATCCAAGCCGAGCCACAGGTTGAAATCGGAGCTGGAGCCCGGCTCCCCCGCCAGGTGAAGAAAGCTGGCAAGGTCAGCCGTGCAGTCACCAGGTGGTGCATTTAATTTAAAAGGAGCGTTAACCTTGTTTATACAAAATAACAGCAATATGCAGAGAAGCAGTAAATCCATTGTTGTTAAACAGCGGGGCGCCCGCTGGCGCTGGCAGGCTGCCCACCCGGCGACGTGAACCCGGCTGGCACCGAGTGATTGGGGAGCAGGGAGCGCGCCGCCTGGCCTCGCCGGGGAGGACCCGCGCTGCGCCCTCCGCGCCCTCCGGCTGGCTCCCTGCATTCTTGTCAAATATATTTAGAACAAGAGGTGTCCACTTAAAGAGAAACATTTGTTAATCACTGCAACGCAGGCGCTTGGCCGCGGTCCAGTTCCACCTTTGTAATACGCACGGTCGGTCTCCAGCTAAGCGGGGACGTCCCCGCAAGTCCCCTCTCTCCCTGGGTCCCCTCGGATTGACCCAGGGTGAATGTCCCTGGCACCTTATTAATTTTCCCTCCCGGCGGGGGTTTCCCCAGCCAATGCCCAGGCTTCGGTGTGAGACAAATAAATGATAATGCGGGAGGGGAAAGAACGAGGGTGGTGGTGCTTTAAGCAAGGGACAGATCCCAGTGAAATTCCTGTTGACCCAGGCCGGGTGTCGACAGCCTCCGTGTTTACCATCAGCTGTCCCCGCTAATGACACCGATAACGGAGGCTGCCCCCTGGCTCGGGGTGCCGCCGATAAAGGAGCCTCTGTTTAAAGAGACTCCGGTCCCGGCCCCTGATCCTCCAGTAACTTCTGATCCACCAACAGGTCTTGCAGGCAGGGAGACAGGGGGGGATGGAAAGGCAGCCGGAGGGCAGGGTGAGGTCAGCGCTAGGCGCCCAGGAGAATTCATCCTTTTGTTTGAAAACCACTGACATTTCCCCCGCCCCCAACAATTCCCTGGAATGAAGGTGCCAGGGACAAGGTTGCAGCGTCACTGAGGCTTAACCGCATGCCAGTCGCTTTCAATACTTGGAACCGCGTCCCTCGCGAGACTGTGACGATGTAGAGGCCCTTGGGTGGCACCCAGGCTAACGTTCTGACCTGGCGGCTCAGGTGGCAAATGTCCCCAAGGCTAAGGTGCTGCCTGCAGCCACTGAGCAGGTTTGGCCTCAGCTCCCTGTCCACCATCCTTTTCAAACACACAGACAGGGAGATGCAGACATTATACGCATTTTATAATACACCTGCATAGCACGCATGCACACACGTGGGGCTAGGAAGAGGAAATGTATAAGATCTGTGTCTGGAAATGCATCCAAGGAGGTATACAATGGCCTATCCCTTTAAATTTCCTCCTCCTGCCCCGATCGAGTTGTCAGACAGCAGCTTTCCAGTGTGTTCCAAGCTGAGAGGAAGCCAAAGCCCTCACCTGGCTCAGGTCCCAGCCGGGTAGATCCTTGGCTTCCCTCAAGGCCCACGTCCGCCCTGATTAGTTCATGAATACAATCCATTTGAAGATCAACAAACCTGGAATCCCATAATCCCTTTCATGCTCTAACCAGTCAAGCAGACGTACCTCCAATAAAGCAAATGCACAGAACAAATTGATTTCTGCTTTTAGAAAGTGCCGATGGTGCCCCGGCCGGTGTGGCTCAATTGGTTGGAGCATCCTCCCGCGCACCCAAGGGTCATGGGTTCAAGCCCCCAGTAGGGGCGAGTGTTGGAGGCAAACAACCAATGTTTCCCTCTCACGTTGATATTTCTCTCTCTCCTTCTCTCCCTTTCCTAACATATCCTTGGGTGACGATGAAAAAACAATAATAATAAAGTGCAGACGGTAGGAAACAAATGACCTCACATTCATTCACCTGTCTTTTCACCTATAGGATGTCCCCTAGCTGACGCTCGAGATTTTGAGAGGAAAAATAAGTAAGTTAATAAAAGGCAGGCAAAGTATGGTAAGGTGCACAGAAGAAAGGAGGTAACATTTTGACCTCAGCAATTTCCTCGGCAGAGTTCTTTACGGTGTTTTTAAGGATAAACTCCTATAGAGTATTCCCCAGGGATCTACATTAACCCAAGACTCAGCACTCATATTTCTAAACTACAGTGACTGCACCATTTTCTCTTGATAGCGCAGTATTATAAAAGTACTAGAGATCTGATGCACAAAGATTCGTGCAAGAATAGGCCTTCCTTCCCCTGGCTGCTGGCACCGCCTTCGCTCTGGCCAGAGCCACCTTCCACCTCTCGCCTTGTTGTGTCAATTTGCATATTCCCTCCTTATTGGCTGTGGGCATCACCATCTTTATCGCAGAGTTACGGTCAATTTGCATATTCCATCTTTATTAGCCAGGATTCTTTCTACAAGATTTAAATGTAGCTGATGATCTCTTTGTGGCATTTCCTTCATCATCAACTGTTAGGGGTTGAATTGTCTTCCCCTCACTTTGTCTGCTGAAGTCCTAAAGCCCAGCACCTCAGGATGGGGCCTTGCATGGGGAGAGAGGGCCTTCAGAGAGAGTCAAGGTGAAATGAGCTCATCTGGATGGGCCCAATTCAGCATGCCCGGTGTCCTATATGCACGGGTAATTGTAGAGATACATATAGGAGGGAGGAGATGTGGAGAGACAAGGGGAGGGACTGCCTCTCCATGGCCAAGAGCAAGGCCTGGAGCACATCCTTCCCTCGGAATTAACCAAAGCTGCCAACACCGTGACCTTGGCCTTCTGGCCTCCAGAGCTATGAGACGACAGCCTTCTGTGGTTTAACCCCCCCCCCAGTCGGTGGTACTTCGGTGCAGGGGCCTAGAAAACTAATATACCAAACAATTTTAACCATCTCAGTGACTTTATTCCCCGCAATCAATACTTCAAAAGCTGATGAGCTCAATCGAAATGGCTTAAAATTATTGTGAACGTGCTACATGGAATGTGAAGGCAAACAGAGCCAACACTTGTTACGCATCTATTATGTCTTGGGCAGGATCGGGGGAACTTGATATGTTTTTTTGTTTATTTTGCAGGTTTAAACCATGCTTTGAATAATACAATTTTATTTAATTCAATAGGAGCACAATTTGTGCAGTAAGGACATTTACAGTAAACATGAATAATTGGAATGAGTACCAGTTAAGGGAATTGTCCATTGCTTAGCATATCTCATTACATTACATACCAGAGAAGGCGGAATCTCCCTACTTTATGAGCAATGGTACATGGTGAATTCGTCTCCATCATTTCAATCACATTTTTGATCTATAATATAATTCATAGTTGAAAAGTGTATACTAGGTTCTGTCAAGGATCCAACTGTGAACAGAGGTTATTTAAAAAACACAGTTGAGAAGGTTTCCCAAGTAGGTACTTTAGATAAAGTCCTAAATGAGGAAGGTATAAAGCCTGAAGCTCCTGTCTTTGGGTAGCTAAGAGTCTAACTCAGGGGTCCTCAAACTTTTTAAACAGGGGACCAGTTCACTGTCCCTCAGACCGTTGGAGGGCCGGACTATAGTTTAAAAAAAAAACTATGAACAAATTCCTATACACACTGCACATATCTTATTTTGAAGTAAAAAAACAAAACGGCAAAAACACCCGCATGTGGCCCACGGGCCGTAGTTTGAGGATTCCTGGTCTAACTGGTGAAAAAGGCCATAAGCAAGACAAGAAAGTAAATTAAAATTACACTTACAAACAATATGTCATCAGCCCAGCCGGCAGGGCTCTGAGATTGAGAGTCACCTATGAACCAGGAGGTCACAGTTCCATTCCCGGTCAGGGCACATGCCCTGATTGCAGGCTCCATCCCCAGGAAAGAGCGTGCAGGAGGCAGCCAGTCAGTGATCCTTTCGCATCATTGATGTTTTTATCTCTCTCTCTCCCTCTCCCTTCCTCTCCTAAATCAATAAAAATATATTTTAATAATAATAATAATAAATTGCTAAAATGTCTTCATTCATGGGGTCCAAAGTCCTTGACATTGTGCATCAGAATCAGGCTGGTTACATCGTTTATCTTATTTCATTTAGGTAGGCAGAGAGTGACAGCCCTCATCTTTTCCTGAGAGGAGATCAGCTGAGAGCATCCCATATAATAAAAGCCTAATATGCAAATTGGCCGAACCGCAGAATGACCAGTGGAACAACCGGTCCCTATAACGTGCACTGACCACCAGGGGGGAAGACGCTCAACGCAGGAGCTGCCCCCAGCCTGCAGGCCCCAAGCCAGCCAAGGCGGGTGCCAGCTGGGGCCCCTGATCACCCCATCGGTCACCCCACAGATCGGCCCTGATCACCGGCCAGGCCTAGGGATTTCGTGCATCGGGCCTCTAGTGATAACAATAATAGTAGAAGCTGGTATTTCTTTAGTGCCTCCCACATCCCAGCCATGATGTGGTCGAATCCCCTCAAGACCGTGGCAAGGGCAGCAGTAACTTCCCTGGGGCTCGGTGTCCTAAAGTGCAGACACCTATTAACCTTTTGCACTCGGATGTCGAGTGTGACTCGACACGGTTCGCATTAAATCCCGAGTAGAAAAAAGGAATCGAGAAAAAAGCAAGCGAGTGCAAAGGGTTAAGCGTCAGGGCCAAGGCTTGAATCCAGGGCCAGCGGCATGGAGCCCACATGTGTTCTCCTTACCCCACAGGACGGGCTGGAAGACAGCAGGCAAGAGGACCTTCCGGTGCCTCGAGAGCACAGCCAACTTCAGAATCTAGAAAAACATGACCGTCCTTCCTGCGCAGACTCGGCAGAAATGGAGGTGCAGGTAAGGCTTGCTATTCTTTACTTCAGTTCACCTGTACTGAGCGCGGCTGTCCTTGTGCATCAAAATGAAGCGATCGCCGCCTGCTTTCTCTCATGCAGTTCTTAGGCAATCATTTTGGATTAGGAGTCTGTAGACTGGGTGATGTTTAATGCAAGTATAACTCTTATGATTCTGGATGCGGCTGTGGTGGAATCCTCAAAATGAAGAAAGACTCCAGCTCTTCATTTTTGTTTGAGACTCTCCCAGGTAAGAGGCAGGCCATGTTCCCATCGCGTTTCTTTCGTAGTTGCTTGCCGACCCGGTACAGGTAGCTCACACGTGACGAGAAGGTGACAAGGAGACCTGAGCGGTGTCAGTTGCGACAATCACTGGCTTCTCTCTGCACTCTCCCTCGCTCAGCCTCACAGCTCCAGGCTTGTGGGGAAGAACTTGGTGTGATTTGTACTAAGGAGAGTTTGTTTTTGAAAAGAACTTTAAATTTTATTTCTAATCACAGTTGGCATTCACTATTGGTTTGTATCAGTTGCAGGTGGACAGCGTAGTGGTTAGACAATCGTGTCCTTTACAAAGTGTCCCCCTGGTATTTCCAGTGCCCACCTGGCACCCTGCAGAGTTACTACAATACTAGAGGCCCGGTGCACGAAATTCGTGCACTGGTAGGGTCCCACGCGGCTGCCAGCTGCCGGCCGGGGCCTCCCTCCCTTCCCCCAGCGGCCTGCCCCCTGGTCAAACTCCTGGGAGAACTCCTGATCGAGGGGACAATTTGCATACTACGCTTTTATCTGTACTTTTTAATCCCTTCACCTTTTTCATCCAGTCTCTCAACCGCCCTCCCCTCTGGCAACCATCAGTCTGTTCTCTATGAGTCTGTTTCAGTTTTGTTTATTTTGTTGGTTATTTTGAGGGAAAACATATGGTATTTGTCTTTCTCTACCTGACTTATTTCACTTAGCATAGTACCCTCTAGGTCTATCCCTGCTGTTGCAAATGGTAAGCTTTCATTCACTTTTATGCCTGAGTCAGTCATATTCCGTTGTATATACTTACGGCGACTTCTTTATCCATTCTTCTATTGATGGGTACTTGGGTTGCTCCCATATCCTGGCTGTTGTAAATAATGCTGCAGAGAACATAGGAGTGTATATATTATTCCGCATTAGTCTTTCCAAGGCGGTAGCATGAGAGCAGAAAACCAAACAAAGCAGAGATATGAGCCATGAGTATATCTGGGGTAAAGAATGTTCCAGAAAGAGGGGACCACAAATACAAGTCCCCAGAAGGAGGCACTGTGGTGGAAGGATGGAGGATGTAACGAACAAAGGAACTACTGGGTGAATGCCTTCAGTAATGAGTTATTATTAGAACTCAAAAACATTATGAGTTTCAAGACAACAGGAAGTCATTCAAAATTTATATTTTTAAAAATGTTATAAAAACTCTTTCATAGGCTTAGCCATCATTATGCTATGGTTTAATTCTGCACTTCTTAATGCTGTTCTGGAGAATAAATCTGAATATGGAAGAGCTAGATACTAGAAAGTTGTATAGAACTAAAAAGAAATATGTCCTTCAAAGCATTCCTTTAAACCCATTTCCTGTGAGCCAAACAACCCTAGGTATTCCTTGAAGTGATTACCCAATTAAACTCTGATAATAGAGGTTCCTGAATTTTTTTTAATATTCCCTATTTGGAAAAAAAAAAATGTCCTAGATTTAAAGGGATATCAGAGGACATAGGTCTGTGGCCCTGAGATTTTAGCTGAGTCCATTGAGAAACTTAGATGTGGAATAAATAATCGTACATAAATAAAACTACCTTTCAGGACCATGTACTTGGCACACTACAGACTCAAAATAGTAAGAATAAGAATTATTATTAAATAGTACATAGTGCCCTAACTGGTTTGGC
Organism: Cnephaeus nilssonii; assembly: GCF_951640355.1. Lineage (NCBI taxonomy): Eukaryota > Metazoa > Chordata > Mammalia > Chiroptera > Vespertilionidae > Cnephaeus > Cnephaeus nilssonii. The sequence goes on along the minus strand of NC_137095.1, from coordinate 10,034,232 downwards.
TCAGTGGATAGAACATCGGCCTGCGGACGGAAGGGTTCCAGGTTCGATTCCGGTCAAGGGCATGTACCTTGGTTGTGGGCACATCCCCAGTGGGGGGTGTGCAGGAGGCAGCTGATCGATGTTTCTCTCTCATCGATGTTTCTAACTCTCTCTCCCTTTCCCTTCCTCTCTGTAAAAAAATCAATAAAATATATTTTTTTAAAAATAAAATAAATAAATAAATAGTGCATAGGTACATAATCATCATAATAAAGTGCCTAGCCTCTCAGCAATCCAGTACCTAGATGCACACTTCACAGATGTGACTTTGCCTGTCACACCCGCGTACACGTGGCCCGCGTCCATAGGCAACAGATGACAGAGGGATGTGAATGCGAGGCTCCCTCCAGAGCCATATGCTTCCTCGGGTAACCTGAGGCGGACAAGGTGACATCACACCCACTCACACTCCCCTCCATCCTGGTTCTGTGCTGCTCAGCCCATGTCAGTACTTTCGGCAGGCAGAGTGACTTTCCCATCATAATAACTCATCAATAAAGCAGCTCCCGCAGCACAGTCTTTGTCTGTTACACCCCTTATTCCCTCTCCCGTCCTTCCACCTGTCTCCCATGATTGTCCATGGTTTCTTAACTTCATGCCTTTAAGCCTGGGGACAGTGGTGTTGTAAGGGAGCGGGAAAAAGGAAGACAGAATAATTATTGCAGCTGGAGGGGATAACATAATCCCATCCAACCATTCTTGCTCAGTTCACCTCTGACCTTCTCCCCAAGCTTCCCAATGGTCTCAGAGTTCAAGCTCTTGACCGTCTTGCCAAAGACCTACCAGGTTCTGGTTGGCAGACAGCTGGTGCCCCTCCATCCATGGGATCCTATGAAAGTCAAGTCTCGCCCAGCTGGTGTGGCTCAGTGGTTGAGCGTCAATCTGTGAACCAGGAGTTCATAGTTCAATTCCTGGTCAGGGCACATGCCCGGTTGTAGGCTCAATCCCCAGTGGGGGGTGTACAGGAGGCAGCCGATCAGTGATTCTCTCTCATCATTGATGTTTCTATCTCTCTCCCCCCCCTCTCCCTTCCTCTTTGAAATCAATAAAAATATACTTTTTTAAAAAAGAAAGTGAAATCTCGCCTCCCCCCAGGCTCCACAGAGCCCTGTACAGGTGACCACTCAAGGAACAGTCATTATTTGTGGCTATTGTCTAATTTAGACCTTGCTAGTACTAAAGACATTTCTGATCATATTTTTTAAGCCATCTAGTTATTTATACATTTACAAGAAGTTGTGTGTTTATTTTTCTTAGTTGCCTCAGTTCGCTTGTTGCTATTTATCTTGCAATAAGACTAAATATTTTAAAATTGGGAATGACAAGCTGATATGGCCCAAATTCTTTTGCCTCGCCAAATTCTAATCTTTTATAAGGATACAGATCCCAAATTTATTTTGGAAAGTCCAGTTGCCTCAGAAAGTCATTCTCCACTGGATTTATAAAGCTGGTATTATTTTTAGACTGTCTAATCTTTTTTCCAATTCCCTGATGGTCATAACATATTAAAAAACAAAACAGAAAAAATAAGCAGGCCCAAGTCACGCCAAAAATAAAAACTTTTGGTTTCAAGCCTTTATAGATGATCTCTCTTCTCATTGATGTTTTGAAAAAGTTTTAATTTGAGGAAGAAAAATATTTCTACCACCAGCAATATTTTAAGTCCATCAGGGACATTTTTATCAAGGGCTCAGATAACTTTTCATTTAGTCCCCAAATAAGTAAGTAAAATAAACAGACGATAATGCTAATCTTAGCTTGTTTCTCAAACGTCCACTCTGTGGGACACTTGACCTACATCTTCTCATTTAATAGCCACAAAAAAGGCCATTTTAATCACCTGCTTACAAATAAAGGGACCGAGATTTAGAGAGACGGAGGTACTGGTTGAAATCACTCAGAGATGGCCAGGATTTGAACCTGAATTGTGTGTCTCTAACCTTAAATACTGTGTTGTGGTGAGTAGGCCATGTGGTCTTATGATCAGGGCTGCCGTGGGGAGGGTACCCTGGACCAAAGCCTCAGGGTCCCTCTCCACCTGACCTCTCAGCATCAAAGGCTCAAGGTCACCCGACAGTTGTTCATCTGGTTCATGTCCATCAGGATGGGATTCGAGACATGTTGCTGTGCATATACATCTTTCTGTGTATGTTATATAAACCTGTAATCACGCTAAATTGTGCTCATGTCATTTTAGGTAGTTAAAATTAGAACTTCTTTTTTAAATATATTTTTATTGACTTCAGAGAAGAAGGGAGAGGGAGAGAGAGATAGAAACATGAATGATGAGAGAGAATCATAGATCAATGCCTCCTGCACACCCCACACTGGGGATGGAGCCCCAAACCTGAGCATGTGCCCTGACCGGGAATTGAACTGAACCGTGACCTCCTGATTCATAGAGTGACATTCAACCACTGAGCCATGCTGGCCGGACTAGACCTTCTTTATTGAGACATGAATTGAACACAAAACATTGTGTCTTAAGGCCAAAACTGATTCATTCATAACAAGGATTACACCACTCATACATATGCAATGGAACATTTTTAAAAATTGGGTCTGCATAGAATCACAGAATGTAGAGTTTTGAGAAAAAGCTAAAAGACGCTTTCTGTTGATTCCAGTAAAACTGATCTAACAGGTTAAGAATTTACTATTCTTGCCCAGGCGGTGTGACTCAGCAGTTGAGCATCAACCTATGAACCAGGAGGTCATCGGTTTGATTCCTGGTCAGAGCACATGCCTAGGTTGCGGGCTTGACCCCCAGTAGGGGGTGTGCAGGAGGCAGCCTATCGAAGTTTCTATCTTTCTATACCTCTCCCTTCCTCCCTCTCTAAAATCAATAAAAACAGCCCTGACTGGTTTGGCTCAGTGGATAGAGCATCGGCCTGCGGACTGAAAGGTCCCAGGTTCGATTCCGGTCAAGGGCATGTACCTTGGTTGCGGGCACGTCCCCAGTAGGGGGTGTGCAGGAGGCAGCTGATTGATGTTTCTCTCTCATCGATGTTTCTAACTCTCTATCCCTCTCTCTTCCTCTCTGTAAAAAATTAATAAAAATATATTTTTAAAAAAAATAAAAACATCTTCAAAAAACAATTTACTATTCCCTTAAGAAGACAGTTTTCCACTAGATTTAAACTGGGGGAATTTTAACAAGATCTACATAACCAATGTTATTCTTAAAGTACACACATTTTCTATCTGCAGAGTTTCTCCATGTACATATTCACGCAACCGCTGTCTATTTCTACAGCACACAAAAATGGTACCATCCATGTCACCAAGTTTTCCAAGTCTGTGCATTTCGATGGCTCTGGCATGGGACAGGCTGGGGTGAAATCTTTGCCTGGGTGCGATCTTACAAAAGAGGGGGCGAATTATCAGCTTCATCCCTAAACACCAGCTTTGTCGTTTAGGCTTGCAGACAGCAGCTGCTCCCTAAATACAGGTTTGTTGAGATGACGGGGGGGGGGGGGGGGGGGGGAGGGGGGGCACCAGTAAATATTAGAACCTATTGTTTCCAAAATATCCTTGGAATGGAACATGGTTTTAGTTTAATAATAATTAAGCAGACGCTTGGACTCAATACCGTGTTTGAAGCAACGCTTAAGTAGTGATAACAGGTCTCCGAGACCCACAACACGGCCCCACCCTGATTGCTTTGTCTTTGATGTAGCCATTTTCAAAGCCACGGGATCACTAGGAGCCCGACCAGGCAGAAATGGGCGTTGCTGGGCATGGATGCTTCCCCAGGAAGGCAGATCTGATCTCTGGCCCCGGTTCCTCTTGGACCGTCTCTGGGGTTTCCTTTGGGATTCTCCAAGGCCCTTCTGTTGGTCTGCACACTTGGGATGGGGACAGACCTTGAAGCTTCGCGGCACAAGTGCTGGGAGGCTTGGGGACCTGAAGAGGCCACAGGATAGACATCTGTCCCCTGCCCCCCCAGGGCCCGGGTCCAGGAGGGGCAGAACTGTGGGTCCAAACAAAACCATGGTCTGCATCTCCTCTGCGCCTCCCTTCACAGAGGGCGATAGACAGTCTCAGGAACAGGCCCCCCTATGTGGCTCCACCAGGGTCCCCATCTCTGGGTCCTTGTCCAGCCCACCATCATTTCTAACAGCGGCCCCCGATCGGGGTCCTCGTAGCTCTTGAGAATTCCCAGAGGGATCCCTGGAAGGCCTAAACTACTTCCTACGTTTCAAAAAGCCTACACAACCCCCCATTCATCCTCAATTAACGTGATTGATGCACTTAATAAATGCAGTGGGATATGTTTTAATGAATGAGATTCCTGGGGAGTCAGAAGCAGATAATTAAAGGGGTTCTTGATTTTTTTTTTTTTTTCAAAAACGTTAGGGACACGTGCCCGGCTGATGTGGCTCAGTGGTTGAGCATTGACCTATGAAACGGGAGGTCATGATTCAATTCCCCGTCAGGGCACATGCCCAGGTTTGTGGGCTCAATCCCGGTAGGGGGCGTGCAGGAGGCAGCCGATCAATGATTCTCTCTTATCATTGATGTTTCTATCTCTCTCTCCCTCTCGCTTCCTCTCTGAAATCAATAAATATAAATTTAAACAAAAGTTAGGGCCACTTGTACTATAGCATACACCAGTGATGGGCAACCTTTTGAGCTCGGTGTGTCAAACTTTGCCAAAAAACCGAGCATAACTCGGGTAGTGTGTCACTTTGTGGAAAAAACACTATTTCGCGATATTTATAGTTTAAATAACATAAATGTTTCATCCTCGGCATGCGGCCGCCTCAGCGGCCGCGTGTCATCAGAAATGGCACTGACACGCGTGTCAGAGGTTCGCCATCACTGGCATACACCATGGTCTGAAGAGCTGTGGAGAACATGTGCTTGCATGTATGTAATTGACATGGCCACATGTATGTCCCAAATTCACAGACTGTCAATAACCATTCAGCCTGGGGGTGGGAAAAGGCATGCCTTTGATGCCCAGAGCTCTCACATGTCCATAAATGACATCCACAAAAATAAAAGGAAAGGGAGGAGGAATAAAAGAAAAGACCAAGAGAGAAAAAGCAAAGAAGGTTCTAGAATTATTCCACGCCTACTCACTTCTCAGAGCTTTGGGACACCTGACCTAACCTGATAATGGACCGAGATTCAGTGACAGGCCCAGGACCCCTGGCCTGGGGCTGGAGAAGGTACCTTCCCGGCATTGCCGAAGGGGAAGAAAAGGAAGCCAGCCCTCCCTTGTGCAAGAGGAAATTTGCCATCAGGGAAATCTCAGGCATCTCCCTCAGCCGGGTCTCAGATTCAGCTGGCCGATTCCCAGAAGGGAGATGCATTGGGGGACGGGCCCCGGATCGGGGTGTTTGCTGATGGTTCTTGGCCCGCAGTATCCACAAACCTGATCCCTTGTCATGCGCATGTGCCCGACTCCAGGACCGCGCCTCGCTCCCAGCGCCACTGCCTCTCCTGCCTGCAGGTGGCATGGGCTCCGAGCAGATGGGCAGCAGGCCACGGTGCCAGGAAGACAGTATGCGCTTCGTGTCCGTAGTTCAGGGTGGCTGCCTAGGCCAGGGTCCCAGCTAAGGAGTCTGGATCGTACAGTTCCATGCTGGGGGGGAACGTGGCTACTCTTTGCCTCTTTTTATTTTCCTAGCACTTATTCATGAATAGGGAAAAATCACCCAGCTTAGGCAGAAAATGGAAATGAAAAATAATGGATGTTTAAAACTGTAGTGTTGGGATTTAATTTTTTTCAGATAATTTTTCCCAGTGCCAAAGAAACCCTTTTTTTTTTTTGGTAAAAATATTTTTTATTGATTTCAGAGAGGAAGGGAGAGGGAGAGAGAGTTAGAAACATCAATGATGAGAGAGAATCATCGATTGGCTGTCTCCTGCGCACCCCCCACCAGGGACTGAGCCTGAAACTCAGGCATGTGCCCTGACCAAGAATCGCACTATGACCTCCTGCTTCATATGCTCAACCTTTTTTCAAAGGAAATAGTATTCAGAGCTTCAGTATAAAGCAAAATACTAGCCTGGGCGGCAGATGGAGGGGTGTGGGTGAGAGGCGGGGACGTGTTCTCACCTCCCTCTACAGCAGTGCTTCTCAACCTTTCTAATGCCGCGACCCTTTAATACAAACAGTTCCTCATGTTGTGGTGACCCCCAACCATAAAATTATATCTGTGTTTTCCGATGGTCCTTAGGCGACCCTGCTAGCGGTTCTCAACCTGTGGGTCGCGAACCACAGGTTGAGAACCGCTGCTGTAGAGCCTAAGACCATCGGAAAACACAGATATTTACATTACGATTCATAACAGTGGCAAAATTATAGTTATGAAGTAGCAACGAAAATAATTTTATGGTTGGGGGGTCACCACAACATGAGGACCTGTATTCAAGGGTCGCGGCATTAGAAAGGTTAAGAACCACTGGTCTACAGCTTTCTGTAAGGGCACTGACCCCTTTGAAACTGAAAATGCCCCCTCAACCAGACGCATTTGTATTCTTATCAAGCATCTCTTCCTAGTGTGAATAGACGCACCAGTGGGAAAGGCTGTGGGTATTACATAAAGAATTAGTTCTTGCCCCGCCGGCGTGGCTCAGTGGTTGAGGGTTGACCTATGAACCAGGAGGTCATGGTTTGATTCCCAGTCAGGGCACATGCCCGGGTTGCAGGCTCCGTCCCCAGTGTGGGGCGTGCATGAGGCAGCCAATCCATGATTCTCTTTCATCATTGTTTCTCTCTTCCTCTCCCTCTCCTTCCCTCTCTGAAATCAATTATATATATATATATTAGAGGCCCGGTGCATGAATTCGTGCATGGGTGAGGTCCGGCCAGCCTGGCCAGGGGGAGGGGACATGGGCGGTTGGCCGGCCTGCCTGCTGGTCGAACTCCTGGTCGAGGGGACAATTGGCATATTAGCCTTTTATTATATAGGATATACACGGAGTGGCCAGATTACTATGCGTTCAGAGATCATCATCATCTGGCCACTCAATGTGTGTGTGTGTGTATTTTTTTTAAAGAATTCGTTCTTGACCTGGGTCAGGGCTCCCAAGGTGGGAGGAAGAAGCAGGAAGAGCATTGCGTGGTCCCCATTTCCCGTGAACAGGCCCAGCCCCCTGTTCAGTTTTAACAACATTGAGCCTTAGTACTGGGATGAGCCCTAGGGATGCCCAGCTGAAGCCAGAGGGTCATTATTTAGCTAGAGGAGGAACATGAGCTTCTATGTCAACCCAGGACCTCCGGGGACGAGGACTGAAGAGCCAGATGCCCTATCCTAACCCTTCCCCAACTCTGGGCTCTTCTCACCAACCCTGAACAGACGATAGACCTGGTGCCCCCAAAGATGCCCACTGAGCTCAGGGGTTGCAACCAGCCCACAGATGTGCCTGCTGGGTTCTCACAGTGAATTGATATGATGTGGTATGATATGATATACATGATATGGTACGATACGTAAATAAAATGTACATGCACAGTGATATATGCACACATAAAACAATGTGCACATACAAAGGAGAGACGAATACCCTTCCTGAAGCTGGGATTTGGATACGCTTCACTGCTTTTAAAATCTCATGAAGAAATCATGTGATTTTGGTCTTTCAAACCGAAGAAAACTAAGAATAAGTCCCAAAAGAACCAAAATGTTTGCCAGTTATAATATCATCATCACCATCATCATATATATATGTATGTGTGTACATTTACATATATGTTTGCTTTATACTATATGTACATACACTTTTTTCTATATACATCTTGCATGTCATATATATACATGCACATACATATATGTGTATACAACATGTACGTTATCTCCTATATATAACAGGATTACGCAGATTGCCAAACAGTTTGGCAATCTTTTAGAGTCACAGTAATATATACTTTTGAAAGCCAAGCTAAAAGCACACGTGGTTTCACGATCGCTTTTATATTAGAAAAGACTTTGAATGAAAGCCCTGACCTGCCTTCATCTGTGACCCACGTATTGCTAATTTAATTGCCAGAAATGTCAATATAAATTAATAAATCATTGTTTTTTTTCAGTTTTTATTTTATGAATTAAAGATCTGGTAAGCATTTTTGTGCACATCCATAATTATTTAATGATATCTACACAAAGGCTTTAATGATATGGGAATAGTTTGCTAGTAATTCTAAAGGCCCATACTCAGCTGATAAAATATATATTGCTAAAAATTGTTTACTAAACATGAATTCTTTCTGCCAGTGAATGCCTCACATGACATTTTCAACAATGAAAAATACAGTGAAAGTCTTCTGTTTTTACACTTTTTTGGGGGGGAAATTGCTAGTTTGTGGGATCTGATTTTTTTTCCCTGTTTTTGTTGTTGTTGTTGTTGTTGTTGTAGTTTTACTAACCTAGAACTTTCATTTATTTTCTTATTCTTTTGGTGGCAATATGTACCTACTGAATCTGAAAAGACTAGTAACAACAACTGAAGCCGATTCGACATGACAAAATTTTGTTGAAAATGGATGCTTTGGGGGCGGAATCCAATTGCGTTCATGTTCTTATGCGTTTCGCAGAAACCAAACTGCGTCTCCCCGTGAAAGGAGTCTTGTCCCATCCATTTATCTCTTTACTGTGTTGTCCTCCAGATTCCCATCATTTTCATGTGTGTTCATCAATATTTGTAAAATCAAGATAAAACAAAAATCCAGGATTTACTTATGTGATAACTTTAAAAAGTGTTCCTTCTTATATATAACTTGCATGCAAATGATAATAAATAATTCAATAGAGGAGACCATTTCTTTTAAAAAAAATGACTGGATATTAAGAATGGTAGTGTCCTTAGGTGAAATTGGCACCTTGGTTACCTGCGCTAATGACATAATTGCAATGTCAAGAACGTAGTCTTCCTGTAATTTCTTTTTTCCCCTGAAAACTTTAAAAGGAAGCATTTATTTTTACAAAACCATTCACCTTTGTTTTTGTCGTAATACAAGGAAATAATACTGAAATAACCTCCTGAAATGAGAATATTTCCATATTGCAGTTCAAGATTTGGGCTCAGGGAGGGGGTGGGGCGGAGAAATTAAGGCTGGTCAATGAGATTAGTGTTTCAAAAATAAAAAGAGAGAGAGAAGGAGAGAGTCCAATTAGAAGTATCCTGGGGTTATTAGTGATAACAGTGCTCATATCCAATTAAGATGAAAACCATTTTACCAGCTTAATGTGCCACCTCTGGCACTGTGGGTTTATTAGTTTTATCAGACTTGAGAACTGAATCTTGAAATGACTCAGATGCGGAGTACCAAAGAGATACCGTTCAGACTGAGAGATAATTGGGATAAAATGAGATGCCTCAAAAGTTGTTGATTAACAAGCATTGTGGATTTTGGGGAGGGGAAGAAATCTGCCGTTTCAGACAGTGTCTGAAAGGAAAACACTCATTGGGCTGTGCAATGACATTCTGAAGATAAGACGGTACCACGACCTTCCTTGGTGTCCAAAAAATGCAGTCATAAGACATATCCATGTAAGACAAGACAGCCTTCGAGATTCATGGTGTGCCTTCTATACTGAAATCTCAAATTAACAGAAGCAGCTATTTGTGATGTATGGCAGGTTTCTTGTTTTCCCTTCCAGATTAAGGGCTATAATAATTAATGATTGATATTAATAATTAATAAGAAAATCTTTTCAAGATGGGCTACATTATCCATGAAACATCTTTCCCTTAATTGAGTTTCACTCCCTTTATGTTTTTAAACAGTCATTTGAACTTTTCAAAAAAAAATTATCTTTGCATTTCTCTACCACCCCTCTGAGTAGCACGAAATGATTAAAAGCAAACAAATGCCTACACAATAAAGCTGCCCACTTAAGCAGCAATAAAATCACTGTTGCGTTGCTTCTGTAGACACCTCCTTGCCTAATAAAATTCTTGTCACTCACTTCTGAAGCTGGTGGGGGAAAGCCTCCATTGTGAAGGCAGTGTTCTGGGTGCTTGTCTTCAGTAAAATATTCAGTGCACGCCCAGGAATGTGCGATGGAAATAGTTGGTGAGGTGGCCTCACGGCGAGACCAGTGGTCTGATACAACAGGTTCTTCTGGGAAGCACACCAGGACTTTCTCTGCTAAAGTGTTAGAGCCAGCCCAGCCAGTGTGGCTCAGTGGTTGAACATCAGCCTATGAACCAGGATGTCACGGTTCGATTCCCGGTCAGGGCATATGCCTGGGTTGTGGGCTCCATCCCCAGCAGGGGGCATAGAAGAGGCAGCCAATTAATGATACTCTTTTATCACTGATGTTTCTATCTATCTCTCCCTTTCCCTTCCTGACTGAACTCAATAAAAATACATTTAAAAAATAAATAAAGTGTTAGAACCACACATGAAAGCCCGAATCCATGATGCTAAGGAATGAACAGAAAAGCTTGGGGAGCAAGTGTGGTCCAGGCTGGGGGTGAGAGGATGGCATGACCAGGTGGAGATATATAGGCCATCTCAGCTATATCACGGGATTAATGGGATATTCCCATTCATAGACAAATGTTAGGCTCATAAAGGTGAACCTTGTTTGGGTAGTGACTTTGTGATGCAATGTCTCCTCATGTGAGTCTTCCAACTCTATCAAGGAGCAAACATGTTATTAGAATGGCAAAATGGATGTTTGTTTCTGCCAAGGAGGAAACCAAGGGCTCTAGGTAAACCTTAAGTTAACACAGGTCACATGTGATTCTTCAAGAAAACCAAGTAGCCTTGGCTGGTGTGGCTCGGTGGTTTGAGCATCATTCTTTATACCAAAAGGTCGCAGGTTTGATTTCTGGTCAGGGCAGATGCCCAGGTTGCGAGCTCCATCCCCGGTAGGGGTGTGCAGGAGGCTGCTGATTGATGTTTTGCTCTTACATTGATGTTTTTCTCTCTTTCCCTCTCCTCCTCTCTCTAAAAATCAATTTTAAAAGTCCTTTTAAAAAAAGAAAACAAAGTAGAAATTAAAAAATTTTTTTAATCATGACATTTTTAAAGTGTCTGTGTGTCTGACTATCTGTGTCTATGTCATATTAGATCTCTGTTGTTGTATAACAGTTTACCAGAAACTTAGCAGCTTAAGCAGCACGTATTTATTGTCACAGACTGTGGGTTAGGTCAGAGTTTAGCCAAGTCCTCTGCTTCAGGATCTCTCAGAACGTTGGCTTGGTTTGGGATCTCATCTGAAGGCTCAACTGGGGAAGGAGTTACTTTCAAGATCATTTATGTTGTTGTCAGTTGCCATCGTTTCATTTCTTTTGGGGTTTTGGACTAAAACGCTTAGTTCCTAACTGGCTGTTGACAAAGGCTGCCCTCAGTTCTTTGCCATGTGGGTCTTTCCAACATGGCCCCTTGCTTCATCCGAGCCAGCAAGGAAGAGAGTTAGCTTGCAAGACAGAAATTATCATCATAGGTCATGTAGTCACAGTAGTGATATCCCAACAATCTTGCTGTATTCTCATTGGTTAAAAGTGAGTCAGAGGCCCACCTTCTAGGGGAGTGTAAATGCCAGGAGGCAGGAATCATTGGTAGCCATTGTATACAGTCTGCCTGCCACAGTCGGTCTGTGGTTGGGGGTGTTAAAATAATCTGAGTTATGCTGGTAAAATGTATTTACATGGGACAGGGATTTCTGCAAAGTTGTGGGGAAAATTGTCTTTTAATTATCCTCAGTTTTAACTTATTTAATTTCTTTAGTTATAAAAATGGATCTGCTTTGGATATTCCTGTAATTTTCAAAAAAACACACATTTAAATTGGCTGGATGTTGTAAAGAATCCTCACACTGCCCCTGTGGCTTGTATAATTTAATATTTAAATGAATTTAAAACATCTTAATGGGTAGACAGCCAGTATGTACATACTTTAACTCACCACATGATTTATGTTTTTAGGAAAACAAAATTTACCTATTAAAACATGGATTTTGCTGCAATTTAACTTAACTTTGGCCTCACAGTATACACTGAGTGGCCAGATTTTTATGATCTCTGAATGCATAATAATCTGGCCACTCAATGTATATCCTATATAATAAAAGGCTAATATGCAAATTGCCCCCTCGACCAGGAGTTCGACCAGCAGGCAGGCCGGCCAACCGCCCATGTCCCCTCCCCCTGGCCAGGCTGGCCGGACCCCACCCATGCACGAATTCATGCACCAGGCCTCTAATATTTATATAGATATATATACACACACACACACACACACACACACACACACACTGAGTGGCTAGATTATTATGTGTTCAGAGATCATAATAATCTGGCCACTCAGTGTAGATGTGAGCAGTAGTAATCATGGGATATGCATACTGTATTTTTGGTAATAAATGGCATTTATTTGAAAAATATTTCTATCACCTTCTTTCAAGAACACATTCAAATGGCATGTGTAGAACCATAATCCCAAGGAAGGAGCACTGATGGAAAAAGACATATTGAGTGGAAACCTTTCTGGTGACTATCAATGTCCCATTTTTCTAACATCTGTGTAATAGTTCCATGTTTGGCCAATGATTTTTACACCTGCAATAAAAGTCCATCCATAAAGTCTGTAATCAGTGGTTGATGGCAGACGGAACCCAGAGCTGTCCACTTGTCCCAAAATTGGCTTTTAATCGCCATAGTCAGCAGCTTGAATTATTGGTCAACTGACAGAAATGTGTTGTCTCTTCTGGCAGTAAGCGCTTATTCTTGTTGAACTTAACTTTTCTTTTTAGAATATCAGAAAAAGGGCAATAACTGAATAATGTTTGAAAAGGGCTAACCAGGCCTGGCCTGAATGGCTCAGTGGTTGAGTGTGTGTCCTGGCAAGCAGACTACCTGAGTATTTTTCACCTACCCTGAGTAACCTAGGAACTAGGAGGTCATGGTTCAATTCCCAGTCAGGGCACATGCCTGGGTTGCGGGCTTGATCCCCAGTAGGGGGCGTGCAGGAGGCAGCCGATCCATGAGTCTCATCATTGATGTTTCTCTCTCTCTTCCTCACCCTTCTGCTCTGAAATCAATTTTAAAAATATTAAAAATAATAATAAATAATAATAAAAGGGCTAACCAGAAACTGAAACATGTGTGACTAAAATGGAATTTCATAATAAGGCACAGAATGCCCAGCTTCATTCACATTAAAGTGAAAAATATTTATGTACCTAGTAAACTTTAAAAATAACTCAGCAGCCAGCAGCACTGACTTCAAGTTGGGAAGGAATGAATCCGCAAATCATTATTGACTAAGCGTGATTTCGAGATCGCTTCTTAACCTAAGATTCCTTGGCCCACGTTTTTTTCTCTCCTTTCATTTTGTCAAACAGATTCAGTTCGTAGCTGCTGAACACTTACCCAACGCGTGCTACTCAGGGAAGGTGAAAACTACTCAGGTCCAATCCCCAGCCTGCTGGCCAGGGCACACACTTTCCTAAGCAACGTCAAGGCGCTCTTCCAAGCCAACGCGCACTTTCTCCTCCAGGCGGAAGTCTAACGCATTCACGGATGGAACATCTTGCCCTCTGGCATACGCACATGAAGCGTGTTTAGGCCCTTAGCAGAATGGCATGGTGCCACCGGGGGGTAGCCTTCGTCCAAACAGTGAAGGAAGTAGGTATAGTTTCCAAGGAAAGGGTGTGTGTAGAGCAAGTCAGAACAGAGGTGGAGTCTCCATTCATAAAGCAGCCAAGTCTTCATTCATAAAGAGGTTCAAGGCCACCAGCATCTCCAAGGACCTCCCAGGGTCAGGCACTGGGAAACCTGGAGGGAGGCCTCAGCGCTGCCTCGGGGCTTTCTGGAAAAGACACCCCGAGCAGGAGCCTGGAGGTTCAAGTTCCCGCTTTGCCACTTGCCAGCTCTATGCCTTTCAGCACATTCATCTGTTTCTTCACCTATTAAAATGAACGCTGGGACTCATATTTCACATGAATGTTGAGAGGATTAAATAAGGGGACAGTACATAAAAAGCAAGTCGTATGCCCGTCTGGCGTGGCTCAGGGGTTGAGCATCGACCTATGAACCAGGAGGTCACGGTGCGATTCCTGGTCGGGGTACATGCCGGGGTTGTGGGCTCGATCCCCTGTAGGGGGCGTGCAATAGGCAGCTGATGGATGTTGTGCTCTCACATCAATGTTTCTCTCTCACTCTCCCTCTCTGTCTAACAATCAATGAAAATATCTTTTTTTTTTTAATTCCAAATCATAGCAACCTTTGCCTCATTCTCTTCTAAAGAATCTTCCAAGGTTTGCTACCACCCAACACATGGCTGACCACACACACCCCAATTGTGCTTGTTCACCTCCAGGCCCTTAGGGCAGCACCCCAACTTGGGTCTCCAGAGCCCCGCTGCCCAGAACACCATCGGAGCACAAAGGAGACCGTGTGAGCCAGCCCAAATTGACATGTTTTCATGAGCCACAGCCGATTCCTCTTGAAACACCCTTTTTAAACTCTTCCCCTGTCTTGTTTCAATTTGGGTAAAAATAAAGTTCCTTAAAAACACATATTTATTTCCAAAAATGTATTCCCACCTTTAATAAAAGGAAAAAAAAAACAACATTTCCTATACAGCCTGGGATGGCCAATGTCGCCATCCTTATGTACCTAAGACATGGGCTTATATTAAAGATTTTTATAGGGACCTATTTTTATTTTTAAAACTACCGCCTCATGCTATATTTTGAAAGCAACAACAACCAGTAAATTGTATTACCAATACCACTCAACGTTCTAAACGTAGTAAAAAATACGATTTGAAGTCAGGTTGGGTTTTTTTTTTTTTTAGATCCAGTTGCTTATAAACACTGCATACTTTGTCTTGTTACTTATGGGAGATAATTAAGAATCTTTAATAAATAAATAAAGCCTGACCATACATTTGCAACGGGATCAAATTGAGACCACTTAACAACTGTAGCTTGCAGCTTTTGCTACAAGTTTATGGTGGTTTTTGTTTTCATGGAATGAATATATTACGGTGGGCAGGGAGTCAAGGGAGGTAATTGAGTGCCATTTCATCCAAAATTCACTTTTGTCAGAAATCAGAAGGACTTCCAAACTTGCCACCATTGAGTTCTAGACCGATTCATCCTTTAAAAAAAAAAAAATCAGAAACAGTTCTTTTTTAGGAAAACCTATCCAATGAGGAATTTAGTGAATGTGGGAGATTTTCCCCCCTTCCTTCTATCAGAATACTCGCACAAGAAAGTCTTGCTCTTATTTTTCAGCAGAATCACACCAGCTTCTGTTTCTAACCTGGGAAGAATGTGGTTGGAGCTGAAAAGCCCCTGTCCCATTGTTAGACTCCCAGGCACTGATCCTTGCTTTTAACATCATAATGAGGGATACTCTTTAGTGGATTATCTTGAGAAGGGATTAACTCCTTCAGGTCTTCTAGGGGGCAAGGTGTTTTGAGCCCTAAATACACACCAATTGCCTGCTTAACTTTTCATCTTATTTTGAAAACTGCCCAGCTGGATTTCAGATTCTTTTCCATAGAGCTGAATTTTCTTAGTAGCAAAGTTGGGGTGGGGGGCAGCAGATGCTAAATATAAGCACTGTTCCTTTAATCTCGTGGGGCCAAATTGCTTCAGCTATGGCAAGGCACAGGGTAAGACTCAATCTGAACTTTGCTGCAAACTCTACAAACCGTCTCCCAGGCCCACGATTTAAACTGGCAGGAACACTTTTAGTAGGGACTCCCCCTTTAAACTCCCATGTGCCCGAGTGGCCCTGATACTGTGACTTTTAACGTTATTATGGACATTTTTAAAGTCGTACTCAAATAGAATTCAAATACCTAGTAAACACACACACACACACACACACACACACACACACACACACTTGAAAAGAGGGCTAATTGCTCAGTAATTTATAATCAAGTGGTTTCTTTAAGCTTTGCTTTTTTTATCTCAATAACCATTTATTTCTGGCTGCCTATTACATTAATACCGAAATCTTACATTTGTTTCATAATCACCTTAGCCCTTCTGTAACCTTATTTCTGTTATTAACTACCCATTGTATTATCATATGATTTGCCAAGAAACTAGATAATTTTAAATGTGTTCTTTCTTCTCCTTTTCTGTTCATCCCAACTTTTTTCCTTAATCGCTTACACTTTTTCTTTTGTTCAACCTGAAGAATATTTTCCCTGCTGAACACACTCATTTTAAAAGTGTTTGTTAAATGTAGAAAATTCCTTTTAAACGTACAATGCACTTTTTTTCTTGGAACTTCACCTTACAGGTTGATTTCTTTTTTTTTTTAATCAAATAACAACTCCCATCACCAGTAGCTTTAAAAAAAATAATGTATAAATGAATTATAAAATGCTCTGTTAAATATGCAAACGTTTTAAACGTATATCCAGCCCCCAAATAAAAGGCAACTAAAGGATCCTGAGAGAATGAAGTTGCCTACATTTTTTAGACTCGGAATCCAGGTGCACTTTCGTGCGAACAAAATGAAATGAACTCTTATTCTTTGTTTAATATATATAATAACTGTATTCTAGAGGCTGTGCTTTAATTGTAAATAATCCCCCACATTCTTTCAGTGTAAACTCTTTAAAGAGTCATGAATTTTATTTATACTCTCTCTCGTTCTTTGAGAGTCTTTTGTTTATTTGCTGTTTCATTCTTTGAGAAATAACACTCGCCCAGGAAAATCCCCCTCTCTGCTTAAGGAATTAGGCCGGAGACAAAGGCAGGGAATTCTCTAAAGCCTTGTTTTGTGCTAAGAGAAATGTTTGACATTTCTGTGGAGAGGTGTTTAGTTAGGATTCATTAGGTCTTAGGGACTCTTTTCTCTCTGCTGGCCTTTCAGATTCTGCCACTGTGGTTTTTTTCCCCCGCCCTGTGTTTAGTAGACTGGAGAGAATTTACCAGGGTGTAATTAGGTTTCCTACATTCGAAGAGCAAAAATCCAGTGGTTTTCAATGGGATGCCCACGGATTCCCCTCGCTCAGCGGACCCAAACCTGAATCCCACTTTCTCATCCCCATCCGGGTAGGAGAAAGGGCAGCTAGCAAAGCGAGGAAGAGAAAAAGTTCCCGCAGAAGTTACGTCCTGGTTGAAATAAATGCATCTTCAAACAGAGTCGCTTGACCATCCCTCCCACCGTCCATGCTTCGTCTGGAAACACTAAATAAATTCAGGTTTCATGTCATTTTGAAGGCAAGAGGAAGTCTCAGAATAGTTTTTATTTTACAACACCTTGGTGAGCCTTCATTCCTCTCTGAGATCATTGAAAAGCTGTCCCCGATGGTTGAGCGTCGACCTATGAACCAGGAGGTCACGGTTCCATTCCTGGTCAGGGCACATGCCCAGGTTGCTGGCTCAACCCCCAGTGGGGCGTGTGCAGGAGGCAGCTAACCCATGATTCTCTCTCATCATTGATGTTTCTATCTCTCTCTCCCTCTCCCTTCCTCTCTGAAATCAATAAAAAATATATTAAAAATTAAATAAAAATAAACGTTTCCCTTCCTAAAAGCAAGCATAGTTGGCCTCCAATCCGTAGGCAGGAGAGGGGATCAGAAGGAAAAAGAGAAACGCCAAGCAATCGAGCACATACAAGCATACACCCTAAAGTCACCCAAATGTCTCCCTTTGAGTGGAGCATCAAAGGACTTGACAGGCAGGGGTTTTGCAAGAGTTGGAAGTGTCCTCAGTCCCCTTGGGAAAGCTCTGTCATCCTCAACAGTGAGGCCATTAGAGAAGCGTTCCCACCTCCATCCCGGCACTGAGCCGGATGCATCTGGAAGGGCAGGACAGGGAGCTGGCAAAGGAGTTGCAACTTCTGTTGGAAGAGACCAGGGGAAAAACACAAATACCATCGTCCTTAAAGCAGCGCTACTCTGAGCCGTGACACAGATGAATAACGAGCGGAAGGAAGACTCCTTTGGTTCTTGTGGCTTCATTCTCTGGAATAAATTTGAGTTGACCAGATATCCTATATAATTACAGGGTGATGTGCAAATTATCCCCTTGGGAGTTCGACAGACTGGGAGTTTGGCCGCTGGCTTTGACGTGTGCTGACCACCAGGGGGCAGTGCGGAATGAAGGAAGGCCCCGGCCGGCCCTGATCGTTGGCCAGGCCTAGGGACCCTGCCCGTGCACGAATTTCGTGCACCGGGCCTCTAGTATTTAAATTATTGTATGTATTATTTTCTCTCCTGTTTAAAAAAAAAAACAAAAAACTCAAAGGTGGGGAGAGATGCTGAGCTTTCCTTGAGTACCAAAGAAACAAGATTTGCTTAAGATATGCCCTGGCTTATTAATTATTCAATGGGGAGTCGATTGGGCTGTTTACCCCTGGAGTGTCGTTAAGCGAAAGGCCAACGATAAGGATGTAACAATGATGGCATTTGGTCTGCAACGGTGCATCTCTTCGCACCGTATAAAATCAATTACTACAATCCCCACAGGACTTCTTCCTCCCTACACCTACTAAATATAACGGGTTCTAATGCACAAAGGACGCCATAGAAACAGTCTCCACCTTAACCCTGGAGCCCTTGACCGTCAGCACCTCAATGTGGAGACCCAGGGCCTTCCCTAATTGTAATGAGTTAGAACCAAATGTGTTTCTATATTTTAAATCCCTGTGGCAATGTTCCTCCTATATCCTGAACAGAAATAGCCACTATCCCTGCATAGCATTCTTATGTCTTCACTAGAGGCCTGGTGCACGAATTCATGCACAGGTGGGGTCCGGCCGGCCCACCCCAATGGGGGCCCATCGGGCCGAGCTGGCAGGGGGAAGGGGCCACAGGCGGTTCAGGTTGGTTGGCTGCTGCAGTGTGCGTCATAGCCACTGGTCCTTCTGGTCGTTCCGCCATTCCGATCGCTGGGCTTTTATATATATAGATCACTGTGCAGGTAGGAACTTTAAAGCCACATGATCCTTTCACTTCTTCATAAAGACAAATGGCTTACTTTAGCCATTATAAAAGGTGGCATGTTTTGTGATCAGATGTGAGTTGGTAGTTTTCAGAAACAGTAAAACCTAGTGTTTCTTAAAAACAGCAACCTCATAGACATAGGCCAGGCGTCCTCAAACTATGGCCCGCGGTCCACATGCGGGTGTTTTTGCCGTTTTGTTTTTTTACTTCAAAATAAGATATGTGCAGTGTGCAGAGGAATTTGTTCATAGTTTTTTTTAAAAAGTATAGTCCGGACCTCCAACGGTCTGAGGGACAGTGAACTGGCCCCCTGTTTAGAAAGTTTGAGGACCCCTGACATAGACAATAGTACGGAGAGGATGGGGGTGAGGAAGGTTGAAGAGGGTAAAGGGGGTCAAATATATGGTGACAAAAAGAAACTAGACTTTTTTTTTCCATTCTTTTTTATTGCTGAGTAATATCCCATTGTATGTATACCACATTTTCTTCACCCATTCAGCTCAAGTTTAGGGCTATTGTGGAGGAAAACCATGAGTCTTACAGACAAGACTTCTTTCTTTCTCAGTAGGTGGCCAGTTTGTGCAACAAATAGAACAGCAAGCACCATTTGCCCGGCGGCGGTGTGGCTCAGTGGTTGAGCATTGACCTAGAAACCAGGAGGTCATGGTTTGATTCCTGGTCAGGGCACATGCCCGGGTTGCAGGCTCGATCCCCAGTGTGGGGTGTGCAGGAGGCAGCCAATCAGTGATTCTCTCTCATCATTGATGTTTCTCTCTCTCTCTCCCTTCCTCTCTGAAATATATTTATATATAAAACAGCACCATTTCAGAGGTAAACAGAGAAGATAAGAGAGAGGGTGTCCAGGGATTTTTTTCCCTTCTGTAAAGTTCAGACCATGCATCATCTCTAATGAGCTTGAGAAAGCAGAGCAAAGCTAACGTGCCACAATTCATCATGCTGCCCATCTCAAAGGTGACAGGCAACCTAAGGGGGGAAGAGTCTTTATTTTGTAGCAACAACAAAAAATGAAGGTGGGATAATCACATTGAAAATAATATCTCCAAAGGAACAATTGCAATCCACATCAACTACAGAAAATTGTCTCATTATGGTGGGAATTTGTTTGGTTAAATCTGCATCAAAAATTTCTATTAGCACCTGTAAGCAAAACACTTGATTTTTATATTTAACCCACATGTGGGAGAAAAGAATTTCTTGAGAAATCTTTTCAGATTTTGAGGAGTAAGGTGCTGTTATTGTGAGAACAGACACAATGTTTGCAGTTGTTAGAAAATGGAGAAGAGGAAAACAGAGAAAAGAATGGTAGAAAGAGGTCCCGTTGTCACAAGATCATGGAAATGAGGGGAGCTTTTATTTTTATTTTATTTAAATATATATTTTTATTGATTTCAGAGAGGAAGGGAGAGGGAGAGAGAGATAGAAACATCAATGATGAGAGAGAATCGTAAACTGGCTGCCTCCTGCATGCCCCCTACTGGGAATCGAACCCACAACCCGTGCAAGTGCCCTGACCAGGAATCAAACCATGACCTCCTGGTTCACAGGTCGATACTCAACCACTGAGCCACGCTAACTGGGCCATCTCATACACTCTGCATATCATTCATGCACTAGTCATTTTTAATAGCTCTCTGTGGCTTATTTCGTTAAGTTCCCACATTCGAGTTGGCTTGGATCTAAATTTTAGAGTTGATGATCTCTCTGATTTTAAAGACTGTATAAATTTGCATAATGGAATGCAAAGTGTTTACACTGGTGTCTAAATTAGATACTGGCTCAAGTTTGCCCTCTTTTTCTGCCTCTTAATTCCCAGTTGGATGCCGCCCCCAAACTTGGAGATTTCTGACTCCCAGTGCTCATCTCCAAAGCTATCAGCCCCAAGAAGGTGATTTTCGTGTAATAATTTCCTGCTCATAGTTTTAACCTCTTTTGGTGCGTTTCTATTATTTCTTTGTCCTTACTGGTGGTTACACCAGCTCCCAGTTTAATATCATTTGCACATTTCATTAATATGTGGCTTACTCCCTCTTCGAGATCCTTAATAAAGATGTTAAATTAGATTGTATCTGACATTGACCCCTGGGGCACCGCCGCGCTTTAACGATATCCCGTTTCCCTGCCTGCCGTCTACAGAGTCCTTGCAGAGTGCGTGAGGCATCGCCTCAACCTGGGATAAATCTCCCATTTTCATTCCACAGCAGAAGTCAAGTCATGTGGTTTGGGATAACTTGACATTGCCAGAACATACTTGTAGTTGCTAGGAAGTCATATTTTAGCAATTAAGGACAGGTTTGCCAGATTCCATGCCCGACTGCCAAGCTGCTGACAATTACAAGAGAGAGTCCCTCTTTCCTGCCTCGTGCATTTCAGTCAAACGGGGAGGGTCTTGTTTTGCCCCACGAAACGCGGCCTCTTTCCTTCCAGGCTAGCAGTCAGCTTTCACCAGCTTTTAAACGGCACGCCGGCTCCGTGTTCCCAAGCAGATTTATTAGAGAGGCTGGGGCGCCGATCCGCCTATGTGCGCCGGCTTCAGGGTAGCGGCCCAGGCGCCCCGCTGAGCATCCAGATAGGAACTCAGCTTTCGAATTTCAGAAATTTACCACGAGTCCTTCCAGTTTGGAAAGGCTGATTTTTCTAATAGAGAAGGTATAATGCCATGCCGTATGCCTGGCCCAGCGTTTCACTCTCTCATAATATTTGGAGAAACCTACAGATTTCGATCAGAAGCAGAATTTCTTCAAATACGTTGTAGAATGATATCTTAAGAATTAGGCCTAATGGATGGAGGGGAGCTATGGGGGGAGGGGGGCGGGGGGAGAAGAGTAACAATTGTAATAATCTGAACAATAAAGATTTATTTAAAATAAATAAAGTGCTTAAAAAAATAATTAGGCCTGGCCGGTGTGGCTCAGTGGTTGAGCATCAACCTCTGAACCAGGAGGTCACAGTTCAATTCCCAGTCAGGGCACATGCCCGGGTTTCGGGCTCGATCCCCAGTGCAGGAGGCAGCCAATTGATCTATGATTCTCTCCTATCATTGATGTTTCTATCTCTCTCTTCCTTTGTCTCTGAAGTCAATGGAAAAAAACACACATGTATTTTGAAAGAAAAGAGTTAGATTGCATTACCAAATGACCCGCAATTCCTATGCGGTGAAATGGACTATGGTTACTGCAGCCTATCTTGGGCTGTTCTGACTGATACCCTCATTCAACTTAAGGACAGAGATGCTGTTTCCACTGAGAAGCCAGCGCTGCTCAAAGAGATGCATCAATTCTGAATGAGCTGACTCTTGGCTAGTCCACAAGGCTTTCTTGTGTGTCCACCAGGTGTCGAATAGTTTAATCAGCCATCTGCCAGCACTTGCATTTGGTAGAGTATTGAGAATGGCTGACTTCTCCAAGCCCACAACTGCCCATGAGTAGTGACCATCATGGGACCCGTACAGAGCAGCTGAGGATCCAATGAACCATCCTCTTCCCCCCGCAGGTAGCCTGCGGGGCTGCAGCCATCCATACCCGAGAAAGCATTTGAAGAGCCTTTAATAAAAGCAAATGCTTTTTTTAAAAATATATTTTATTGATTTTTCACAGAGAGAAAGGGAGAGGGATAGAGAGCTAGAAACATCGATGAGAGAGCTACATCGACCAGCTGCCTCCTGCACATCCCCCACCGGGGATGTGCCCGCAACCAATGTACATGCCCTTGACCGGAATCGAACCTGGGACCTTTCAGCCCGCAGACCGACGCTCTATCCACTGAGCCAAACCGGTTTTGGCAAGGCAAATGCTTTTACTAGTTTCACCGTCAGAC
Organism: Cnephaeus nilssonii; assembly: GCF_951640355.1. Lineage (NCBI taxonomy): Eukaryota > Metazoa > Chordata > Mammalia > Chiroptera > Vespertilionidae > Cnephaeus > Cnephaeus nilssonii. The sequence continues at coordinate 10,011,470 of NC_137095.1, read as the reverse complement.
ACTTCAAAGAGATTTTGGTACAACAAAAACGACAAGTCCTCAGGAAACCATTCTTAAATTTGACTCCATACTTATAACGGTGGGTAAAATAAAAATAAATATATCTATCCTGGCCAGTGTGGCTCAGTGGTTGAGGGTTGACCTATGACCCAGGAGGTCACGGTTGTATTCCCAGTCAGGGCACATGCCCGGGTTGCGGGCTCGATCCCCAGTGTGGGGCATGTAGGAGGCAGCAAATCAATGATTCTCTCATCATTGATGTTTCTATCCCTCTCTCCTCCTCCCTTCTTCTCTGAAATCAATTAAAAATATACATATATATAAAATAAATATGTCTAATCAAAGAATGGTTTATCATGGGAAATAAAAATGAACACTCCTTTGCATTGAAGATCATCCTCTCGGATCTAATTCGGAGAGATACTTAACAAGTAGCATTAACAAAGGCTTTCTTTCTGTTATAATAATTGATGGGGACTGAACCGTTTTTTTGCCTGATAGATTTCGGAGCGGAGGAGTGACAGTCACTCGCAGCACCGTCATTGAAAAGCTGCGTCCGAATGATTTGTGGTTGTTTTTTGTAAGACATTTGGTTGTTTCCGAAATGAGAAAACATCCTAGCCACAAAAGAGC